>NW_005871048.1:20903323-20913961 GCF_000147115.1 Myotis lucifugus
CAGTTTGCAACACGGCCCCGGGGTCCTTGTACACAATGCCTCTGGGCCCCAACGCAAGGTAAGGTTTGCCGCCCCCTGCGGGGGGCAGGGCCCTGTCCCGGGCCTGGGTGTGCGGGCGCGGGGATGGGGGGCAGGTGCGCGGGGCGAGGCGGCCCGGGCCGCGGACTCGCAGGAGCGCCCACCCACCGTCCCCAGCTCGGCTCACACTTCCACATTTTAGCTTCTCTGTTGTCACTCAGATGCTTAAAACTTTGCGCACAGCATCGGCTCCTCGGCGTCCAGCCTCAGTTGAGCAGACTCATCCCTCCAGGGGAGATGGAAATTCTCGGAGCTTCCCTGTGGGGAGGGGCTGCCCTGGGGGATTCCTTCTACATGACAAAAGTGTGCATTCTTCTAACCCTCCAATTGCAGGTTTTTTTTTTTTTTACAGTTTTTGGAATGGGAGGATTAATTAGGAAATTTGCAGGTGAGGGTAGGGTGGTTCTCAGAGGAGGAGCTTGTTGAGTATGTATAGTCTCGGTTGGATATTAAGTTTTAATATTTTGTGACGATAAGGGTAGTCCAGTTAGCAGAGGTTTCAGGCGTTGTTGAAGGGTGAGGTCTTCCCAGCAGAGTGAGGCAGCCTCCGTTTTGTGGAAGCGTTTCGTTCGCGTTCCCTTGGGAACGTAAAGGTAAAGCCCAGGCTTCCCCCCGGAGTTTGCCGTCTCAGGTGGGTGGGGAGGAGTGAGCCTCGGGGTGCAGGAGAGTGGCTCCCTGGAAGGGAGCATAGAGAAGGCAGAGGCTGCGGGTGGTGCCTCTACTGCAGGGAATGAAAGCAATGGGAGATGACACCCACACGAACATGCCACAGTGAGGACAGGGAGGCATGGCGGTGGAGCATGTGAAAGGACAGGCTGAAGGTTAATTAGAATTTAACAGTATGTTCATATTTTTTTTTTGGTCACTTAAGTCGTAGTTTTAAAATATTATGTAAAGGAGGCAAGCAAGGATTGATCGAAACAAGTGTCTAAGAAACTTTGGTGGAGGGGTTGGAAATCCTCTTTTCTAAGATTAACAGAAGAATAAATATAAACATACTTGCTCCCCTGTTTCAAAGGAACATAATGTCCCTTGCTTTGCACAAGTTAGGTGCTAAGTATTGGTTGATTGTAAGTGGGACTAACTTCAGCTCTTCTACTAAAGGTATTTCCCTTTCCACCTTTCTTGTCCCCACCAAAGTTCACCTTCTCTCAATATCTTCATCCTGGTCAATTTCTTGATCTCAGTTGTCCAAAACCTTGAGGATATTTTTCCCATTGATTTTTTTTTAGAGAGAGTGGAAGGGAAGGAGGGAGGGCGGGCGAGGGAGAGAGAGAGAGAAACATAATGTGAGAGAGACACAGATTGATTGCCTCCTGCACATGCCAGGGGCCAAAATCGAACCAGCAACCCAGGACCCAGGTACATGCCCTTGACTGGGAATGAACCTGAGATCTTTCAGTGTGAAGGCCAATGCTCTAACCACTGAACCCACCAGCCAGCGCGGTTTTTGTCTTCTTGAAGGAAATTTTTCAATCAAAGTGTAGAAAAAAACCAAGAAAGAATTTATTGATCACAGCAAAAATTTACTTAGATCAGTGAAACAAGGGCACAGAAGAAGCAACAGGAGAGCCTCAGCTGGGCTGCTTTGGCTCACTGGTGAAGCAGAATTTTTGGACTGGAACCCGGATTCTTTGTCTGCTGGGGTCGAAGAATGAATCCACAGACAGTAGTATAGCAAAGGTGGAGATTTATTGAAGAACAAGTATAGACTCCCACGTGGGGACAGGGAAGGAGTCCCACAGAACGGACCCCCACGTGGGGAGGGGGGAAAGGGTCCCACTGAGTTCCTTTTCCTTACAGCTTATAAAGGCTGCAGATCTTGGTGCTTTGATAGCCCCTCTGATTGGTCACTATTCCAGACTGGTTACTATAGTAACTCCTGGGCTCAAAGGTCCAACCTCATATGGTCCCTCCTTTCTTAGTGGTTTCCTATACCCTTTGGGCTTTCTTCTTCTCCTGGATGAAGGGCTTCCTTCTCTTTATTTAGTAAATAGAGACCTTTTGCTGTTCCCAGCTCCCCCATTTTATGGAAATGTACCTGTTGCAGCTTTTCCGCTCCCCTGTTCTATGGAAATATACCTTCTGCTACTCTGCAGCCCTGTGCTTCTTCTATGGTCCTCTTAGTTTCTAAAATTTCCTAAAACCTGTCTTTTTCACCCCCCAACATTCCTGTTTCACTGGGAAGTCAGAGAAAAGGGGGCCTTGGAGACAAGTTCTGGGGGTTAGCCCAGGATGGGCTGCTGCTGCCATTGCTCCCCTAGTTGCAAGTCTTTTTGGGTCCCTTAGAGTTTAGGTCTTTAGGAGGTAAGTGCCTGTGGGGAAAGGACAGGGGGAGGGGAATGGCCTGGGAGAGACCCCTGAGACCTTCCTTTTCAGGGGTTTAAAGGCCGGGCATTTAGGGGAGGTCTTAGGGAAGAATCAATAGAAGATTCATCAGCTTAATGCTGATGTACCAAAATGAGATTTATTCTCTTAATTTCTCTGTCCTTGTTAGTGGTTGGCAAAAGGCACTAATTGGATTTCTGTTATCTGTCTCCCCGAGTAGGTTGATTTAAGCTATAAACCATTTAGTCTTAAGTATCCTTGGTTTAGGGAAGATAGGATTTACTATGTGGCTGTAAACTGCTGTGCAGCTATCTCAGTTTCCCTATTATGCTTGTTCTGGAATTTTCCTAGCTTCTTATTCTATAACAGTTGGACATAAGTAAAAAAATTCTTGTGTTTTATCTTAAAATGTATTCTAAAATTTCTATATTATTCCAGATGACACAATTTTACATTTAATATAACACTTTAAAAATTATTATAAAATATAATTGTCTTTCTTAAAACGTGTTTATCCTGGAGCTACATCTACCCAGAGGTCCCCACTTTATTACCATGTTTCTCAAACATGATCCTTGGGAAGACCATTTCCATTGTATATGAATACGTGTTTAATTGCAGGAGAACCCCAAAACTTATCAAGTGAGTTTACTTAACCCAACATTTCTCAGAGATAAACAGGATTTCTCTTAGAACTTAATTTCCTAACGTGCTTCCTAACTTCAAGCATAATATGCAGTATTTCGTAGAATTTTTTTTTTTTTAATAAAGCAGAGCTTTTGGAACTTCTGTAGCATAAAATTCACATTCGGATTCATAGGCTTAAAGTGCCATACTTCCATAAGAGTTTACAAATGAACTTTTTCAGAAAAGTTCTACCATAAAGGCAAAGAGTTCAAATGACTGACTTTTGATCAGTATGGCAAATATGTTGGGAAGCTGATATTTAGATGAGGAAATTTTCATATTCTTATCTCCTTATACTAGTAAATATGTCATTCCTAGGTACTTTAGATACTTTATTTTACATTGACATTTTAGTAATTGTAATTTATTTATAGACTGGCATACAAGTATATTAGAACTTTTAGAAACTTGTTATCAATTTTCTTGATAAAGAAAAATTTAAAATTACAAATATTATGACTTCTGTATACTTTTTCTATTAATAAATAAATGAAAACAATTCATGATATTCTCTTAAGTAAAAGGGGTAACTAATTAAACACTTTGTAATTTGGTCAGATGCCTTTTCTTTCCAATTTATAGTAATGTATAAACTAAATTTAATCGATATTTGGACAGGATATTTTTTGTCATCAATCAAAATTGGATTTTCAGCTTTTACTTCTTTACATTATATGCCTCTATCATAGTTATAATAAACAGATGAAGTGTAAGGTGTTTTTTTTTCTTTTACTTTACCTATGATTTAGAATCCCAGTGGTTGAAATAATGCTCTTAATTTATGTTCACTTTTAAAAATATATTTTTATTGAATTCAGAGAGGAAGGTAGAGGGAGATATAGAAACATCAATGATGAGAATCATTGATCGTCCACCTCCTGCACGCCCCCTACTGGGGAATCGAACCCACAACCCGTGCATGTGCCCTTGACCCGAATTGAACCTGGGAACCCTTCAGTCCGCAGGCTGACGCTCTATCCACTGAGCCAAACTGGCTAGAGCAATTTATGTTTACCTTTGATCCAGGACTTTTAAGTTTAATATCTTCAAGAGCATTAGAAGGAAAAAGAGGCTTGAGAGCTCAATTTCAACTTTCAAAAACTTAAGTCAAGGATCTCTTGTGATAGATAAATACGTTTAAGGACTGAATAACTTGGGAAGTGTTTGAGCATTACTCAGATGACCTCCGGAATCAGCTGTACTTTTTGTACTCTTCTAAGTTAGGGCGGTGAAAGTATGGTACAAGTGGAAACTGGCAAACTGGCCTCTTGAGACTTTACCAGTCTGACTTTTTGATTGTCATTTAAAGAAAAATGAAGTTAGCTACAATTTAGGATGTGGTAAGCATCAATTTTATTTAACACTTGAAAATTCCCAGTGTACAATTTAAGAGCAAACTGATTTTATAAGCAGGCATGTTTAGGGTTGCCTACCTTTGAAACCTTGAGTCTTTTAAAATTGGTACATTTAAAAATATCAAAAATAACAAACAACCAAACTTTAGTACATTGTGCTAATAATCATAATCTATATGGTAAAGTTGTAATAATGCCATATTTTTTTTTTCTCTTTTAGGTGTTGTGGTAAATGGCCTAGTAAATATTAGTATTTCCACTATTGAGAAGCGCTATGAAATGAAGAGTTCCCTGACCGGCCTGATATCATCAAGCTATGATATTGCATTCTGTTTGTTGTCTTTATTTGTTTCATATGTTGGCGAAAGAGGACACAAACCAAGATGGCTTGCATTTGCATCTTTTATGATAGGACTGGGAGCACTTGTATTCTCATTGCCAAAATTTTTTAGTGGAAAATACCAGTTGGGGTCCCCTTTTGAAGGTAAGTTTCTGTTGTGTTTTTGTTTATTTTACTTTAAGAAGTAGTATGAAACTAGGCCATTAACTATATATTGCACCTCACTTGTACAGGTAAGTAGGGTAAGGTCTCTTCCACTGCTCACTGCTTTGTCGTGATGGGAATTGTGTGAAGTAGATTACAGAGATAGATTGTGCATCACACTTCACTTCAGTGGTTCCAAACTTTTAGTCCTCTGATACCCATTCCCCATATTATACACAGTCCTCAGAAAACGATGACCTATTTTTCTTTGAGGTTGTGACCTCCTTGGAGTTTTAAGATCTATAGTTTTTCCCTTTGCGGTTTTATTTGCTGTGCTTACAGCTCTGTACTCAGACTTGTTTATTCCTGATTTGAGATAAAAGAGGTGAAATTTATAGAACTTAAGCATTTCCCAAGAACTGAAGGATTTAAGAGTCCCTGGAGGAGGAAGAGAAAGTGTTTTTCATAAACTCATTATCTGGGACTGTTTTCTAGCTGTTGGAGGGACTCTGTCATTCTTAGGCCCCCTTGTGTGGGGGCAGTGCAGACTTGATTGTACAAAATATGTTTTATCAATGTACTATTCGCCTGCAAATAAAATTGGTAATAAACACTTCCACCCAAAAAAAAGAGTCCCCAGAGGCACAGAATTTCAGGAGTTATATAATGTGCTGTTCAAGTTAGATGAAAAAGCATTATTCAGGGTCTCAAAAAAGAGATTTGATTATTTGTTTTTTTCTTTTTTTTTCTCTGAAAGAATAACTTTTAATGGAAAAACAATTATGTTATTGACAGAGGAATGTACTAGTGAAAGTAGATGTTAACATTTCTATTGTCCTTCCTGGCTTCTTAATAGTAACATAGAATAAAATCAGAGGGCTACCAAATCAGAAGCTTTCAGGGCCTGGGTAAGTGAAGAAAAGGCTTAGAGTAAAAAGACAGGAGAAGTGGGGGCTGCTGCAATATAGGCATTATTTTTTAGATTGTTATGTTTGTGAGAATTAATATTAAAAATTAAATATTAAAGTGTTAACATTTCCTAAGACCAAATTCCCAATTATAGAATGACTAGAGGCCCAGTGCACAGATTCATGCACATTGAAAGGAAATTAATTAGAAGGTGGCCGCCAGGACTGGGCTAGACTGACTGGACACGCCCTGGAGCCAATGTCCAGCAATCCCTCCCCGGCCTGGGGCGGCACTGGGGTTCAAAGGGCTTCTGCAGAGTCTAGTGCATTATCTAAGATTGGACAAGATTTCATAAAGTTGACAACATAATTTCACTGGGGTAGTTTTAGAAACAAGGTATATAGGCTTTAGTATGACACCTTTGAAATCTTTAACAGTAAGGGAAAATCTAAATTTTAGTCTGTCACCCAAGAAACGATACTGATTCTATGATGGTAAAAATATTACAATGTTTATAACATGTAGGAAGTAACCTTTGTCCTGAATCTAATCTCTCACTCTTGTAGTTATCAGATGCCCTACTTGTTCATGTAGGACACAAACTTTGATAACAAACCTATTCCAGTACAAAAGCCTGATCTGTCCTCAGCAATCTTCTTAGCTTCGTCTCTTGCCACATGCACCCAGAGTTGCAGCCTATCTGAATAATTTATATTTCCCACAGGGAAATGATCACAAGTTAAGGCATGGGCCAGAGATGAAGCCAGGAAGATTGCTGAAGCCAGATCATAAACTTTTAGTACATTGTTGTATACTGTGTGAGTTTTCACCAAATTCTTACTGATATTTTTTCTTATTTTAGCTGAAGTAGGTTAGATAAAGGTATTGGCCAATCTGTAAAATTTTTACTCTAAGACTCTTAATTTAAATAATAACTTATCTGTGGCAAATGAAAGCAAGAACTCAGCTTGCCCTTATGTTAGTCTGTCATCCATGTAATAAATATTGGTATGAACTATATGTTGCTGGGAAAATAGCAGTGAAATAGTTGATGCCATCTGGATGTTATGTACTAATGTGAAGAAATAGAAAATTAAGTAAACAAGATAAAGATTGAGGTGAATGTATGAATGGAACAGATAATATGAAGTAGTAGTGTACAGAAGGAAAAATATGTGGCAAAGGAAAGGCTATTTTGATAATAACTGGAAATGAGGAACCAGCCTTGAAAGAAGCTTACCAGCCTGGCAGGCATGGCTCAGTGGCTGAACGTCAACCTGTGAACCAAAAGATCACGGTTTGATTCATGGTCAGGGCATATGCCCAGGTTGCAGACTTAATCCCCAGTATGGGGTGTGCAGGTGGCAGCCAATCAATGATTCTCTCTCATCATTGATGTTTCTTATTTCTCTCTCCCTTCCTCTCAACCTTCCTAATGCCGCGACCCTTTAATACAGTTCCTCATGTTGTGGTGACCCCCAATTTCATTGTTACAAATTGAACATAATTAAAGCATAGTGATTAATCACAAAACAATATGTAATTATATATGTGTTTTCTGATGGTCTTAGGCAACCCCTGTGAAAGGGTCGATCGACCCCCAAAGAGGTCATGATCCACAGGTTGAGAACCGCTGCTCTATGCAATCAATAAAAATATATATTTTTAAAAAAGATGCTTTCCAGGATGGGGAAATATATGATCAAGGGCCCTGGAGCAGGAAAGAGTGTGGCAGGTTTTATGACTGTCAGTTTTGTCTAGCATGATTAAAACAAGGGAGAACATGGCATGAGATGAGCTTGGACAGGCAGGTAGAGGCATGGGTTTTCCTTTAAGTGCAATGGAAAGTGTGTGAGAGAGAGTATTACACAGGGAAGTGCATGGTCTTATTTAAAATGATCATTTTGGCTTCTGTGGTTCTGAAGGGTAAGATTAAGTGGGAAGAAATCACTCTGGTGGATTTTACAATAGTCAAGGTGAGACACAGGTGGTTGGAACTGGGTTGGTAGCAGAAGAGATCTAGGGGAGTGACTGATTTTCAATGTATTCTAAAGGAAAAAGAGATTGGACTTTCTAGTCGATTGATTGTGAAGGAAGAAGGAAGAATGACTCTTTGATATTTGCCTTGACCAACTGGGGGCCCTTTGGTAGAATGTGGAACATTAGGTAGAACAGCATATTATATAGCTGGAGTTGTAATATATATCTGTGAACACATATGTTTATGTAAATGTGCAAGTCATTCTTTAGTCCCTATTCCTAGAAGTGCAAATACTGGGTTTGAAGGGCTTCCTCATTCTAATTTTTCATAATGTCACATTGACTTTTAGGAAGGAATATAGCAGCTACTCTCCCATAGTCAATATGAAAATGCCCAGCTGCTATTTTGAGGTTTTACATTATTTTTTCCTGAAAAATTTCTTTAATGGAAATATCATTATGGTATGTATGTGCAGGTGTTGACACTGTAACAGATACCAAACTCAGGACTGAAGTTGCATTATATATTTAAAGGAACTCAGACATTTAGGAACATAAGAAATGTTAGAAATCATAAATCCCTTTTTTTGCAGTGTAGAACCTTAGGATAAGAGGTGAAGTGACTTAAAAGTGGTTTCATAGATGGTCAATAACAGCCAAAACTAATACTAATTTTTATGCTTTGTTAAATGTTTTCTAAATTGTTATTCATAGTAGGTTTTTAAATATATATATATTTTATTGATTTTTTACAGAGAGGAAGGGAGAGGGCTAGAGAGTTAGAAACATTGATCAGCTGCCTCCTGTACACCCCCCACTGGGGATGTGCCTGCAGCCAAGGTACATGCCCTGGACCAAACTCGAACCTGGGACCCTTGAGTCCACAGGCCAATGCTCTATCCACTGAGCCAAACCGTATCCACTGAGCCAAACCGGTCAGGGCGGTAGTAGGTTGTTTTTTTTGTTTGTTTTTTTAACTATATTGAGTAATTTAGATATTTTTATGATTTAAACCATTTCTTCCCCAATTACAAATAGCCAGTTATAATTGCCTGTACTTTATTGTTATTTTTTAAATCTTCACCCTGGGATATGCTTTTATTGATTTTAGAGAGAGGAAGTTGAGAGAGATAGAGACAGAGACAGACAGACATAAGAGAGAGAGACAGAGAAAGAGAGAAAAACATCTATTGGATCAGTCCTGCAGTCTTCTGGTATACAGATGATACTCCAACTACCTGAACCACCTGGGCAGAGCTGGTCTATGCTTCCTTTAAAACATAATTGTCTGCTCAAGTGAATTAATCTGTTTTTGCAAAAATGGGATCCTATGACTAAAATCTGAATTATTCAGTGTAGAAGAAAACTGAAGATTGATGTGGGAATAGGAAACAAATTAGTTGGAAACTTCCTGTGGATAAATTAGAAGCCAGGAAATGTACATCTGCTTTGGTAACATAACATAAATAGTCTAAAGAGCATAACATTAAGAAATTATTTTATTAATTAAATCATACATGTAACTTAATTTGAAACTGTCATTGAAAGAATTAACATATTCCCTGTGTGCTTTTTTTGTGGCCGTTGTATTTGAATAACCAAAAGTCAGGCCTCAGTTTGGATGAGATAATTTCTGTAAGAAGAGATTAAAGTAATGTAATATAGTTGGTAAATAGAAGAAAACAAAATGTGAAGTATGATACTCATTGAAATTTCCACAGGTGTGAGAACACAAAAGGAGGTTAGGACTTAGCAAAAGGTAGAAAAGTGTGTTTGGAAGCAGTTTGAATTTTCTATTTTGTAAAAAAATAAATTTAAGTACTTTTGGAAAATATTTTATTTATTTATTTGTCACCCAAGGACATGCTTTTTATTGATTCTAGAGAGATAGAAAGGGAGAGGGGAGAAGAGAGATAAAACATTGATGTGAGAGTGAAACATCGATTGGTTACCTCCTGCACAGGCCCCCGTTGCACTGCAACCTAGGTATGTACCCTGACCATCAAACCTTGGACATTTTGGTGGATGGGGACATACTCTAACCAACTGAACCACACAAACCAGGGTGGGAAAGTATTTTTTAAGGGGCGCTTTTATGGAGATATAAGGGTGAGAAGTGATTATCTTACTTTGAAGGGAGATAAAAATATTTATTAAAGGTAAGTTTTGATGGTTGCTGTTGGATACAAAAAAGGGGAAGAATTAAAATTAAGAGATATAAATGCTTCTAAGAGCTAATTTTTGCATATGTTAACCTGAAAAATAAAATGGTGTTAGAAAAAATTTTCAAGTAAATCCTTTTGACACTTTTGATGTATTTTAACATAACAATAACATAATGTAACATATTTTAATAAAACTGAAATATTTAAAAAATGTAATAAATCAATCTTTATTATATTACATTTTCTTTTTATCCAAACACTGCTTAATTCCTTTTGGATGAGTGTTAACTTAATCTTGTTAAGCAAACTAATCTTTTCTCTGAGACTGGGCAGGAGGTCATTAGTCATTAGTATATACTTAGGAATTAAAGAGAATAATTACTAAATCCAGTAAAGCTCTTTATCTTTATTGACCAATATTTGGATAACTTCTTAAGTTGTGTTCTTTTCTTTTTTCTCTTTTCCATCCCCTTCTCTTAAAAAAAGGTAGCTCTCAACACTTTTTTGCTTTAGCACTGAATTTCTAATGTAGATTGATATTTCAGGGAGAATTTTGCAACAAAGGACTTTGGTTATGCAAGGTGACTACTTAATAAAGTTAAACTAGGAAAATGATCAGACCAGAACTCAACATTGTACTTAATTTTTAGTT
>NW_005871048.1:20915227-20927791 GCF_000147115.1 Myotis lucifugus
AGATTGCTTTGGGTAGTATGGACATTTTAATGATGTTGATTCTACCAATCCAAGAACATGGTATGTTCTTCCATCTGTTTATGTCTTCCTCTATCTCTTTTTTCAACGTCCTGTAGTTTTCTGAGTAGAGGTCTTTAACCTCTTTAGTTAAGTTTATTCCTAGGTATCTTAATTTTTTTGGTGCGATGGTAAATGGGATTGTTTTTCTAATCTCTCTTTCTGAAAGTTCACTATTGGAGTATAGAAATGCCTCAGATTTCTTGGGGTTAATTTTGTATCCTGCTACATTGCCAAATTCATGTATTAAGTCTAGTAGCTTTTTGATGGAGTCTCTAGGGTTTTGTATGTATAATATCATGTCATCTGCAAATAAGGACAGTTTTACTTCCTCTTTTCCAATTTGGATGCCTTTTATTTCTTCTTCTTGCCTAATTGCAATGGCTAATACTTCCAGTACTATGTTGAACAGGAGTGGTGAGAGTGGGCATCCCTGTCTTGTTCCTGTTCTTAGGGGAAATGGTGTTAGTTTTTGTCCATTGAGTATGATGTTGGCTGTGGGCCTGTCATATATGGCTTTTATTATGTTGAGGTATGATCCTTCTATTCCCACCTTTCTGAGAGTTTTTATCAAAAATGGGTGTTGGTGTTGATGGTTTCTTTTGCTGTGCAGAAGCTTTTTATTTTGATGTAGTCCCATTTGTTTATTTTCTCTTTAGTTTCCAATGCCCTAGGAGCTGTATCGGTGAAGAAATTGCTTTGGCATATGTCTGAGATTTTGTTGCCTTTGGATTCTTCTAGAATTTTTATGGTTTCCCGTCATACATTTAAGTCCTTTATCCATTTTGAGTTTATTTTTGTGTATGGTGTAAGTTGGTGGTCTAGTTTCATTTTCTTGCATATATCTGTCCAATTTTCCCAACACCATTTATTGAAGAGACTATCCTGGCTCCATTGTATGTTCTTGCCTCCTTTGTCAAATATTAATTGAGCATATTGGTTCGGGCCGACTTCTGGGCTCTCTATTCTATTCCATTGATCTATATGTCTGTTCTTGTGCCAATACCAGGCAGTTTTGAGAACAGTGGCTGGCCTTTTTTAAAAGTATGGAATGCTTGCGTAGATTGGTACAGACATAGTGCTGAGAATCTTAGTTTTTCAAGCACTAATTTGATATAGGATGCCTTAACTTTGCTTGGCCTGTTCTTGATATTACTTCTTCCTTATGAAAATCACTTTTATTTTTCTTATGATTTCATTTTATTGTAACTGTTCAGTGATGGTCGTTGGCGCCAACAGGAATCCCCAATCTGGGGTGCAGTGAAGAAGGAACCGTGCATGATACAGCATGGTGGTGATACAGCATGGTTGTGGAACAGCTCAATTGTTTTACAGCATGACTGTGAGGCAGCCCTGTGGCCAGGCCTTTCTATAGCTGGGCAGTTCCGCTGTCTGAGCTGCTCTGCTCTGGCGAGACAATGTCTTTGCTGCTTAAGTTCCATCTGGAGAAACACAGTCTTCAGTGGAAGGGAAAATGGGCTCTGGTCGCTGATTGGTCCATCCTCATGGAAATGAGGTCTCCAAATTCTCCCAGTTTGATTGGTCCAAAAGGCACTGTCCTGATTGGTTAGAATAAAGCTGCTCTGATTGGTCAGAGAAGATGTCGATAGGGATATAGCTATGCAGCTCCAATTGGATAGAGAAGCCTCAGTCCTATTGGTTGAAACAGGATTCCAGGAACTCCTCAAGGGTTGGTTTGGAAAGAAATATGTACAGTGTAGGAAGGCAGTGTAGTGCAGGTTTCTCCCTGAAGTACAGTTTGTGTTCGAGGCCCCTCTTTAGAAATGGCTTCCAGGCTCTGCTTTTGTTTTGTTGTTTTTTAAAATTTAAGTCCAGTTAAACCACCAGGAACCCTTAGTAGATACGTTCTCAGGGTCCATATAATTGAAGTAATAAAGAGGTGAGGTGATTTCTTAGGTTAGAAGACATAATTTTGTAATAAAACAAATTATTCAGAAATATTATTAAAGTTAATATGAAATGAAAGAGCTAGATATGCTCCATATAAAATTATTGCAATTTTTAATATCAGAAGCACTTTAGTCTTCACCAAAATTCCTAGATAATATAAATTACTCTATATGGTTCTTACCCTTATTTAATAATGTCCTTTGGAGATCCTTATTCAGTAAGTCTGGAGTAGAACTCAGGAATTTATATTTTAAAAAAATTACCGAGGTTATCTTATTAGTCCATTTTTGGAAACACATGTCCAGTTTAGTGTTTATTTTATAAAGTTTCAACTGTGGGCATAAAGAGAAAGGTTTCTTTTTATTTCAGGATTATCCTATATAATAAAAGAGAAACATGCAAATTAACGTCCCTCCACTATGCTCAAGCCACACCCACAAGCCACACCCACAAGCCAATCAGGAGCGAGTATGCAAATTAACCCAACTAAGATGGCGGCAGCCATGGAGCTGGAGCGAGCAGAAGGCTTGGGTTGCCTCCAGCGATGGAGGAAGTCAAGCTTCCCGCCAGCCCTGGCTGGCTCTCTCCTCCGCTCAAGGCTACAAAGTTTCAATTATAGACGATAAATAAATCCCAGATACCTGCTTCCAGCGGCCTGGCCTCTGCTCAAGGAGGGGTTGGGAGCCTGGGTTGACAGGGGCAACCCAGGCTTCCAGCCGGACCTGGCCTCCACTCAAGGTTACAAAGTTTCAATTATAGAAGATAAATAAATCCCAGGAAAAAAAAGGAAAAAGAAAAAAAGGAGAGGCTGGGAGCTTGGGTCGCCGGGGGGGCGTGGCCAGCCTGAAAACGGTCATCAGCCCCTCACCTAGGCTGGCTAGGCACCCCAGTGGGACTCCCCCACCCTGAAGGGGCTGTGACAGCCTGAAAATGGCCCTCAGCCCCTCACGCAGGCTGGCCAGGCACCCCACTGGGACCCCTACCCTGATCTGGGACACCCTGCAGGGCAAACCAGCCGGCCCCCAACTGTGCACCAGGCCTCTATCCTATATAATAAAAGGGTAATATGCAAATTGATCCTAACAGCAGAACGACTGGGAATGACTGGTCACTTTGACACACTGACCACTAGGGGGCAGACGCTCAATGCAGGAACTGCTCCCTGGTGGTCAGTGTGCTCCCACAGGGAAAGCTCTGCTCAGCCACAAGCTAGGCTGACGGCTGCCAGCACAGCAGTGGTGGCGGGAGCCTCTCCCGCCTCCTCAGCAGCACTAAGGATGTCCGACTGCAGCTTAGGCCTGCTCTCCGCTGGCAAGTGGACATCCCCCGAGGGCTCCGGGCTGCCAGAGGGATGTCTGACTGCCAGCTTAGGCCTGATCCCCTGGGGAGCGGGCCAAAGCCAGCAGGTGAACATTCCCCGAGGGGTCCCAGACTGTGAGAGGGCACAGGCCGGGCTGAGGGACCCACCAAATTTTTGTGCACTGGTCCTCTAGTTGCTTTATATCTTCCTTTAAAGTAGGAGTTTCACAACCATCATGAAATACTAGGTACTTTAATATAGCCACTTTTGTTGAAATTCAAATGGCCAAACTTCTAAAATAGAGGAAAGTCACAGAGATAAATAGAAAAGCATGTGTCAATGAGAAGTTAACACAGTCTCCACTCTGTTCATAGTTACAGTTTGTAGAAAGGTAGACATTTTCAAAATCCCTGGCCTTGACCAAGAAACTATGTCTCAGCATTTCCCAAAGTATGATCTGCAAAAGCATAGTTTCTGAAGGTATTAAGACTATGTTAAAAATGTGTTTTATGGTTCAATGAGTTTTTGGGAAAAAGTTAAAGAGGTGTCTATCTTGCATCACTGTAAAAGAGAATGAACTTTGTGAATCTTTAGCTAGGTAAATGATATAAGAATTCTGAACTTATTGACCAAGGCACTCTGCTGTTATGCTTGTCCCCTTTTACCCTACTTCCACTCCACATTTTCTCTTCCAGATCAGTGTTTCAGGGAACAGGCTTTGGGAAAAATCCCTTGGTACTCTTTTATATCTAAGTACAATAGGTCCTCGGGTTACGTCGGAGATCCGTTCCTATGGCGCGACGTAACACGATTTTCGTAACACGATTTTCGCCGCAAGTTGGAACCCATCTACATAAGCACCTACGTCACTCACATGGAGCACATACACAGCAGTAATGAAGTGAAACAGTAAAAAAAATTAAAAGATAACAATTCCTGACCTTTACTTGTGGTAAATAAATAAGACAAAACATAAAGCACATATGTACATACGTTGAAATGACGGAACTTGTTTTTAAATAAATAAATGGGAGATGGTGACGAAACCACTAAATGACATACTTTGAGTCCTACGTAACCTGAGGACTGTCTGTACTGTATCGATTTTGAAAGCTCTTGTTGAATTTAGAAATGTCCTTATGGCTACCACTTAGAACAGCATGTGATAGATAGTAGGTGCTCAGGAAATGTGTGTTGAGTTGTCAAATAAATAAATGAATGAATGGATCCCTTCAATGGAGGCATATTAGGAATCTGATGACTTGTGCTTCCACAGGAGGCATTTAAGAATAGGTCATCACAGATAAAAGCAGATTGCGATTCTCTGTTCACATTTTCCATAAACTTGGCTTAACGTTTAATGGGGCATTTTCTCTTCTTTTGGCCACTGAATCTGGGAAGAATTGTGTTATCAGAGGCAATTTTTTGTTGTTGCCATGAATGAACTTTTTTTGGGTAAGAATTAGGATCTGAAAATTTTACAGTGTGGACAAGGAAGCTAAAGTGAGAAGAATATTCAGAAATAGTAGCTTTTGGTTTTTGTCTTAATCATTAAAATAGTGATTTCACTGTGTATCTACTGTACTTCTAAGGTGGTGCTAAATGTCAGGATTATTTATTTTATTATTTTAAAAATAGTTTATTGATTTTTGAGAGAGAGGAAGGGAGAGGGAAAGACAGAAAGAAACATCAATGGTACAACATCAATCGACTGCCTTCTACACTCTCTCTCCTCCTCACCCCCCAGACCAGAGATGGAGCCTGCAACCCAGGCATATGCCCTTGACTGGAATCAAACTGGCAACCTCCTGGGGCATGGGACGATGCCCAACCAATTGAGCCACACTAGCCAAGGCCTTATTTATCTTAATGTATAGAACAAAAGGGAATGCTTTGACAGGGCATTCAAGTGGATCATAGGCATAGTTGTATCTAACCAGATGTAACGTATGTGGGAGGTAAAGCTTAAGCAATGCTCTTTGTAGCTTCCTCAGAAAGGTTGGTTAAAATGTGGTTAGTGGAAAGAACAAAATGAGGAAATTCTATTTTCTTAGTGTTCTTAAGAAATGCACAAATTAGCCAGTGTGTGTTTTAATGTATTTTTTCTTAAATTTTAATGCTATTGGCCCATTACATTGAGTGAAAGTATGCAGTAGTAGAGCAGGGATATTAGGGGCAGACAAAACTGAGCTTATATTTTTGCTTCAGCTCTGTATAATAGTATTACTGGTACGTGACCCTGGATAAGTTTATGCAACCATATCATGATGACGATAAAAACTGCTACCTTGTGGGAGATTCTACACTAGGCTGTACCTAGTGTTTGGTTTGGTTAGTGCTCAGGAAATAGGAGCAATGAATAATAATGATCATGATAATTCAGTAACAGCTATACTAATGTAAAAAACTGCCTATCTTGGTTTGTTTAGTTATTGGCAATGGTAGTTAAAACTAATATGAATAACTACAAGTCTTTTAATATGGTACATTTTTAAACAAAAATATGTTTTTATTGATTTCAGAGAGGCAGGGAGAGGGAGAGAGAGAGAGAAACATCAGTGATGAGAGAGAATCCTCAATCTGCTGCCTCCTACACTTCCCTGCCACTGCAACCCAGGCATGTGCCCTGACTGGAAATTGAACCTTGACCTCCTGGTTCATTGGTCGACACTCCAACACTGAGCCACACCCCGGCTGGGCTGGTACATTTTTTTTTTTTGTAGGCACCACTTGATATTGACATACACCCAAAGTATGGCTCACCACTTTCAAAATAATATATTAGAAAGGGTGTTACTTAGATAATGTTTCCAGTATTGTATTCTTCTTATGAGGTAAGTAAATAAACTTATTTGATGTAGCTCAGATTAATTGGATCCACTAAAGTACCATGTTGAAATACTGCCTTTTAAATGGCCAACTTGTCTCTTTTAAAGTATCTTTTTTCCTAATTAAAAATTTTTAATGCGACCTTTGCAGGACATTCAGAAGATAGAAAACAAAAATGGAATAAAAGGAAAAAAAAGTGAAACAAAAAAAGGAAATACAAATTGCTCATAATATAACCTAGTTACACTGTTAATATTGCTCAAGCTTTTAAATGTATATACATATTCATACATGCATTCACAAATAGTCACCTAATTACACACTTATTTTGCACAGTAAGCACACAATCATATCCACACACTCTTACTGACATTCATATATAGTAATTACATCACATTTACACATGCACATTCAAATGCACATTTTAAGGGAACAAGATTTTGAAATTATGGATCTCTACTTTTTTTTTACTTAGAATAATATTGGACATTGTTATATATGAAAAAAGAGCTATAGAATATGCTTTTATATTACTTCATTTTATAGATAGTTTATCTATTTAGTCAACCCTCCTTTGTTGTGTTTTTTTAAAAAATTTATTGTTGACAGTATTATAGATGTCCCTCAATTTTCCCTCACTTTTCCCCCTTTCACCCATCCACCACCCCCATCCCTGGCCTTCCCCACACTATTATCTGTGTAAATGGACTATGCATATCCTATATAATAAAACCATAATATGCAAGTTGACCGAATGGCGGAACGACGGGCGGAATGACTGGTTGCTATGATGCGCACTGACCAACCGGGAGCAGCTCCTGTGTTGAGCGTCTTCCCTCCGAGAGGGAGGTGACTGGCAGTGGAGATGGGGGGGTGGGACTGACCAATGGGCTGCGCCAGGCTGCTAGTGAAGGCAGGTGCCAGCGGGGGATCCCTATTGCCCCACTCGCCTGTTGCCCCGCAGAGGGAGGCGACCAGCTGTGGCGGCGAGGGGCAGGGCCGGCAAGCGGGCAGCGCCAGGCCGCCAGCCAAGCCAGGTGCTAGTGGGGGCCCCCAATCGCTCCGCCCGCCTGTTGCCCCGCAGATGGCCCTGATTGCCAGCTAGGTGTAGGGACCCTGCCCTATATACAGTAGGTCCTCGGGTTGTATCAGAGATTTTCACTGTAAGTCATAACCCACCTACATAAGCACCTTCGTCACTCACATGGAGCATATACACAGCAGCAATGAAGTGAAACAGTAAAAAAAATTTAAAAGAAAGATAACAATTCCTGACCTTTACTTGTGGTAAATAAATAATAAAAAACATAAAGCACATATGTACATACATCAAAATGACGGAAATTTTTTTTTATAAATAAATGGGAGATGGCAACGTAACCACGAAACAACGTACATCGAGTCCAACGTAACCCGAGGACTGCCAGTATTGGGAACAGTCTCTTAGTTTTAAAAATTAAAACCTGGCAAGGCTACTCTAACACTGAAAAAACAAGATGATGACACAATGACGTGCATGGACTCTGGCTTGAACATTTTGTGGTCAGCCCTGATTCTGACGCTTATAACTGTAACAAAGCCAATTACTTCTCCTGCTTCAGTTTTTCCACCCATAAGATGGGGAAAATGGTACTACTGCCTTAGAAGGATCATGTTACGTACTACTTTCTATAATCAGGGCAAAAAATGTAGCTGCCCATACAACAGCATACTTTTCACTTGTATGAAAAGTATGGTGCATGCAGCGTCCCGGATTGTGAGAGGGATGTCCAACTGCCAGTTTAGGCCCTGCATACCCCGAGGGGTCCCCGATTGTGAGAGGGCACAGGCTGGGCTGAGGGCCCCCCGACTTTGTGCATGAATTTCATGCAGTGGGCCTCTAGTGTATGTATATGTTCTTTGGTTAATGTCTTGTCCTTCCCTATAAGCCCCCTCCCTTCTGAGAACTGTTATTCTTTTTAAAAAAATATATTTTTATTGATTTCAGAGGGGAAGGAAGAGGAAAGAGATAGAAACCTCAATGATGAGAGAGAATCATTGATAGGCTGCCTCCTGCACACCCCCTACTGGGGATCAAGCCCACAACCCGAGCATGTGCCTTTGACCAGAATTGAACCCAGAACCCTTCAGTCTGCAGGCTGACACTATCCACTGAGCCCAACTAACTAGGGCTGAGATCTGTCATTCTGTTCCATGCATCCATGCCTCTGGACCTATTTTGTTCATCAATTTATTTTGTTCATTAGATTCCACATAAAAGAGATCATATGATATTTGTCTTCCTCTAACTGGCTTATTCCACTTAGCATAATAATCTCCAGGTTCATCCATGCTGTCACAAAGGGTAAGAGATTCTTCTTTTCATAGCCCCATAGTATTGTATAAAGGTACCATAGCTTTTTTATCTACTTATCTACTGACTAGTGGCATGGTGCACATTAAAAGGAGATTAATTAGAGGAAATATTTTAATGTTGCTATTGCCCTTTCTCTATAATAGAAAGAAAATGAGATGAAAGAAAATTAGTGAAATGTATATGAAAATCTTCCTCCTGTCAGAGTCTGGGGCACGCTGCAGGACCCAGAGTCAAGTCCCCGCCCACGCGTGGTGCCTCAAAGTCACACGAGACCCAGACCCAGCCGGCCCACCCCTGTTGGGCGAGATCCAGACCTGGCCGGCCCCACCCTTGTCAAGCCCCGCCGAGTGGCGGGCACAGCCTCAGGGCCCTCTTCAAGCCCCACAGGGTGGGGGGCACAGCCTCAGATCCCCCGTCAAGCCCTACCGGGTGGGGGGCGCAGCCTCAGGTCCCCTGGCCTGGCGCTGGGGTGGGGGGTACAGCCTGAGGTCCCCCGTCAAGCTCTGCTGGGTGAGGGCATGGCCTGAGGTCTCCAAGCCTGGCACCAGGGCAGGGGGTGCGGCCTGAGGTTCCCTGCCCCGGCCCAGCGCCGCAGAGCCTCAGGTCCCTGCTGATTGCTCATTAAGGCTCGTTACGGGAACTTGGCTCCGCTGTGGGTGCAGCCATCTTGTGTTACGGAAACCCTGCCTTTGCTGTGGGCGCCTCCATCTTTGTGATGGCTTGACAGTCAATTTGCATATTCCCACTTCATTAGATAGGATGGGCACTTGGGCTGTTTCCAGATCTTAGCTATTGTCAATAATGCTGCTATGAACATAGGGGTGCATATATTCTTTCTGATTGTTGTTTCAGGATTCTTTGGATATATTCCCAGAAGTGGGAATGCTGGGTCAAAAGACAGTTCCGATTTTTGAGGTTTTGAGGAAACTTCATACTGTTTTCACAATGAGCTGCACCAGTCTGTATTCCCACCACTAGTGTACCAGGGTTCCCTTTTCTCAACATCCTTGCCAGCACTTGTAGTTTGTTAATTTATTTATGGTAGTCATTCTGACAGGTGTGAGGTGATACCTTATTGTGGTTTTAATTTACATCTCTCTGATGATTAGTGACATTGAGCATTTTTTCACATGTCTATTGGTGATCTGTATGTCCTCTGTGGAGAAGTGTCTATTCAGGTCCTTGGCCCATTTTTAATTGGATTGTTTGTCTTCTTGGTGTTGAGTTGTATGAATTCTTTATATACTAGTATTTTGGAAATAACCCCTTACCAGTAGTATCATTGGTGAATATGTTCTCCCATCCTGTGGGTTTCCTTCTCATTTTGTTGGGGGTTTCTTTTGCTTTTTATTTTGATGTGGTCCCATTTGTTTATTTTGTCCTTTGTTTCTTTTACCTTAGGAGATGTATGGGTGAAAATACTGTTATGTGAGATGTTTGAAATTTTACTGCCAATGTTTTTTTCTAGGATTTTTATGGTTTCATGACTTACTTTAAGTCTTTAAATCCATTTTGAGTTATTCTTGTGTATGGTGTAAGATGGTGGTCTATTCTCTTTTGCATGTAGTTGTCCAATTTTCCCAACACTATTTATATAAGAGACTATCTTGACTCCATTGTATGCTCTTGCCTCCTTTGTCAAATATTAATTGACCATATTGGCATCCGTCTTGTTATGGTGTGTCTATTCTGTTCAGTTGATCTACATGCCTGTTCTTATGTCAGTACCAGGCTGTTTTGGTTACAATAGCTTCATAGTATAGTTGGATAATGGTATTGTGATCTCTCTAACTTTGTTATACTTTCTCAAGATTGCTGAGGCTTTTCAGGGTCTTTTTTGGTTCCATATAAATTTTGTGAATATTTTTTTCTAGATCTGAAACATGGATTGCATTGAACTTGTAGATTGCTTTGGTTAGTATGTACATTTTAATGATGTTAATTCTTCCAATCCATGAATCAGTATATGCTTCCACTTGTTTGTACCTTCCTCTATTTCCTTTTTCAATGACTATAGTTTTCTGAGTGCAGGTGTGTTACTGCTTTTATTAAGTTTACTAGAGGCCTGGTGCATGAAATTTGTGCAGGGGGGGTTTGTCTGTCCCTCAGCCTAGCCTGCACCCTCTCCAATCTGGGACCCCCCGAGGGATGTCTGACTGCGGATTTAGGACCGGCAGTCTGACATCCCTCTCACAGTCCGGGACTGCTGGCTCCCAACCTCTCACCTGCCTGCCTGCCTGATTGCCCCTAACTGCTTCTGCCTGCCAGCCTGATCACCCCCTAACTACTCCCCTGCCAGCCTGATCGATGCCTAACTGCTCCCCTGCCGGTCCGATTGCCCCCAACTGCCCTCCTCTGCCAGTCCGATTGCCCCCAACTGCCCTCCTCTGCCAGTCCGATTGCCCCCAACTGCCCTCCCCTGCCAGCCTGGTTGCCCCCAACTGCCCTCCCCTGCTGGCCCGGACACCCCTAACTGCCCTCTCCTGCTGGTCTGGTCGCCCCCAATTGCCCTCCCCTGTCAGCCATCTTGTGACCACATGGGGGTGGCCATCTTGTGCGAGGATGTGACGCTCAATTTGCATATTACCTCTTTATTATATAGGACTCCCAGGTATCTTATTTATTTATTGTTGTTGTAATGGTCAATGGGATTGTTTTTTTAGTTTCTATTTCTAAGAGTTCATTTTATATATATAAATGTACTTCATTGACACTTCCAAAAATACTGAATATTGAAAACTTCCTAAGCAAATACTCTCAAGGTTTTATTATTATTATTATTTGCATAACTAATTCACTTCATTGTACTGATGGGGTGGTCATAATAATCTAGCCGGTCATCATAATCTGGTCACTCAGTGTATATATAAAGAGATAATATGCTAATTGGTCCTAATGGTGTCCAAGTCACCACCAGGCAGAAGCTGGTGGGCGGGGATGGGGGCGGGGACTTCCGCCCCACCTCAGGCACGCACAGGCCTGCCCAGCGCTGATGTCACACTGCCTCGGAGATGGAGGCTGTTCCCAACTGGTTGGCGGGGCCGGGGGTGGCTGGTGGGAGCCCGAGGCCACCCCAGCCCCCGCAGGTCCCGGGACAGACAGTGGCTCAGCGGCAGGCGGCGTCTCCATGCATGGCACCAGGGGCGGCTGCGAGGGGTGTGGGGCCTCGCCACGGGCTGCTGTGCCGCCACTGCCAGTGCTGCTCGGCGGAAGCCCGGCAGCCTGGAACTGGAGTGGGTATGCACAGACTGCCAAGCCTGCTAGCGCCATGCGCCCCACCCCACGCCTGCCTCTGTGACCTGGCTGCGGACCCCGCCCCCACTTTAGGCAGGGGGAGGAGGCTCGCGGTTGCTGGCGCCCTAGGCTGCACCGCCTGCGCCACCACCACCTGTCTGGCTGGCATGGACCAGAGCGTCACTGGTGAGCTGCTCCCGCCCCCAGTGGTGGAACGGGGTGGAGGGTGCTGGGTGCAGGGAGGGAACCTCATCCGGGATCCTCCTGGCACCAGGAAGAGGTCCGGCCTGGGCCCGGTGAGGAGCTTGGAAGTCTGGCTGAGCAGGCGCCAGTTCATACCACCTGTTACTCTGCCATCTTCCTCCAGCTTTCCAAACTAGCCTCCCTGTCCCACCTGCCCAGGGTAATGGGCTCTGGGCGACCTACCTTGAGTCTGCGGGCTTGGAGACTCAAGGAAGAATGCCCGGTGGGGCCTGGGCAGGGGCCAGTGCAGAACTACCAGGGCAGAGCTGCTTCGGTGTCTCAGTGAACTTTGCAACCGACCCAAGGAGGAAACAGAGGGGAGAGGCTGGGAGCTGTTGATTCCCAGTGCTTTAGTCACTTGAAAACAGCCCCGCTTGGAATGCGAGGCGGCTGTACGTTCAGCTGAGAAGTGAGGGGGCTGAACACAACTGTTGCTGGGCTCCGACCGAGCGTCCACCACAAGAAGGAAAAAATGGAGGGAGGGGCCTGGAGGAAGGGAGAACAATCGAAGGAAATGTGTCTAGACTTTGCCCAGCCCTCTCCCCCTTTCCACTGCCTGCAAAAGCCCCAGGCCCGGCCACAGTTCTGTCTCCACCTTTTAGTCCCCTGTTCTCCAACCACAGAGAAAAGAAAT
>NW_005871048.1:20927891-21097654 GCF_000147115.1 Myotis lucifugus
GGCTTAGGCCGTCATTAGGATATCCCGTGAGGGCTCCCGGATTGTGAGGAGGGGCAGGCCGGGCTGAGGGGCCCCCCGCCTCGCCCGTGCACGAATTTTCGTGCACCAGGCCTCTAGTTGGTATATAAAAATGCCTTCAGTTTCTTGGTGTTAATTTTTTATCCTCCTTCTTTGCCAAATTTATTTATTAGCAGTTTTTTGGTAGTGGATTCTTTAGGATTTTCTATGTATAATATCATGTCATCTGTGAGTAATGACAAGTTTTACTTCCTCATTTCCAAATTGGGTGCCTTTTATGTCTTCCTCTTTTTCTGATTGCTGTGGCTATCCAGTACTATGTTGAATAAGAGTGGTGAAAGCTGACATCCCTGTCTTGTTCCTGATCTTAAGGGAAACACTTTTAGTTTAAGCCCATTGAGCATAATGTTGACTGTAGGTTTTGTATATATGACCTTTATTGTGTTCGGGTATCATTCCTCTATTCCCACTTTGCTGAGAGTTTTCATCATGAATGGGTGCTGGATTTTGTCAAATGCTTTTTCTGCATCTATTTATATGATCATGTGATTTTTATCCTTTTTTTTTTTTTTAATGGGATGTATCATGTTTATTTATTTGTGAATATTATACCAGTCTTGCATTCCCAGAATAAATCCCACTTGGTCATGGTATATGATCTTTTTAAATTTATTGCTGGATCCAATTTGCTAATATTTTGTTGAGGATTTTAGCATTTATGTTCATCAGGGATATTGGCTTGTAATTTTCTTTCTTTGTAGTGTCTGCATCTGGTTTTGGTGTTAGGATAATGCTGGTCTCATAAAAAGAGCTTGGAAGTCTTCTCTCCTCTTATTTTTTTTTGGAATAGTTTAGGAGGATAGGTGTTAGTTCTTTGAATGCTCGGTAAACTCCCCTGTGAAGCCATCTGTTTGCTAGGAGTTTTTCTATTACTGCTTCAATTTCATTGGTTGTTATCAGCCTATTCATGTTTTTTTCTTCCTGATTGAGTTTTGGAAGATTGTATGTTTCTAGGAGTTTGTCCATTTTGTCCTGGCTGTCCAATTTGTTAGTATATAGTTGTTTATAGTATTTTCTTACAATCCTTGTATTTCTGGCATGTCAGATGTTACTTCTCTTTCATTACTGATTTTATTTATTTGAGTTCTCTCTCTTTGTTTCTTGTTAAGTCTGGCTAAAGGTTCATCAATCTTGTTCATCTTTTCAAAGAACCAGCTCTTGTTTTCATTGATCTTTTGTATTGTTTTTTAGTCTCTATATAGTTGCTGCTCTAAGCTTTATTATTTCCTTCCCCTCTGCTTACTCTGGGCTTTTCTTATTCTCTTTCTAATGCTTTTAGTTGTAGGGTTAGATAGCTTATTAGAAATTTTTCTTGTTTTTGAGATAGGCCTGTAGTGCTTGCCTCTCAGGACTGCTTTCGCCCTTTCTCAGAGATTTTAGGTAGTTGTGCATTCATTTTTGCTTGTTTCCAGGAAGTTTTCGATCTCTTCCTTGATCTCATTGGTAATCCATTCATTGTTTAGTAACATGCTATTTAGCCTCTATGTGTTTGGATGTTTTTGAGTTTCTTTATTGTAGTTGATTTCCAGTTTCATGCCATTGTGATCTGAGAAGATGCTTGATATGATTTCAGTCTTCTTGAATTTGTTAAGGCTTATTTTCTGTCCTAACTTGTGGTCTACCTTTGAGAATGTTCCTTGTACACTTGAGAAGATTGTCTATTCTGCTGGTTTGGGATGAAATGTTCTGTAATTATCAATTAAATTCATCTGATCCAGTGTGTCATTTAAGGTGGCTGTTTTCTTGTTGAGTTTTTATCTGGAAAATCTATCCGTGATGTCAGTAGGGTGTTAAAGTACCCTACTGTGACTGTATTTCTATTGAGCTCTCCCTTAATGGCCTCCAAGAGTTTATTTTATTTTATTGATATTTTTACAGAGAGGAAGAGAGAGGTATAAGAGAGTTAGAAACATCGATGAGAGAGAAACATTGATCAGCTGCCTCCTGCACACCCCCTACTGGGGATGTGACCGTAACCAAGGTAGATGCCTTTGATCGGAATCGAATCTGGGACCCTTCAGTCTGCAGGTCGACGCTCTATCCACTGAGCCAAACCGGTTAGGGCTTCCAAGAGTTTTTAAAAATATATTTAGGTGCTCCTATGTTGGGTTCACAAAGGTACATATACGTTCACAAAGGTTATATTTTCTTATTGGATCATTCCCTTTAGTATTATGTAGTGATGTTCTTTGTCTCTTTATGGCCTGTGTTTTGAAGTCTTTTTTGTCAGATATGAGTATTTCTACCCCAGATTTTTTTTTTCATTTTCATTTGCATGGACTATTTTGTCTGACTTATTTCATTTAGAACAATACTCTCTAGGTCCATCCATGTTGTCACAAATGGCATGATTTCATTCTTTTTTATTGTTGAATCATATTCTAATATTCTATGGTGTGTGTGTGTGTATCATATTTTTTATCTACTTGTATATTGATGGAAACCTAGGTATATCTTGGCTTTTGTAAGTAATGGTGCAATGAACATAGAGGTAAACATATTTTTCCAACTTACTCTTTTTTTTAATTTTTGGCTAAATACTCACAAGTGGAATTGCTAGGGTGTATGGTAGTTTTTCTTTTTTGATCTACATCTAACATATATTTAATATAACATGTACTTATTCCTTATTAGATATGCCATTTGCAATTATATCCTTCCATTTAGTAGGTTGTCTTTTGTTGTGTTGATAGTTTCCTTTGCTATATAAAAACTTTTTAGTTTAATGTAGTCCCATTTATTTATTTTTGCTGTTGTTGCCCTTGCTTGGGGAGACCTATCCAAAAAATTATTGCTAAGACTGATGTAAAGAGTCTACTGCCTATGTTTTCTTCTAAGAATTTTGTGGTTTCTCTGTCACAAATCAACCTTTTGGCATTTCCCTTGTGTTGTGACTACTTTATCTCTTGCTGCCTTCAAGATTCTCTCTTTGTCTTACACTTTGTTATTTTAATTAAATATACCTTGGTGGGTCTCTTTGGATTCATCTTGTTTGGAGTTCCTGTGTTTCCTGGACTTGGATGTATATTTTCTTCCCCAAGTGAGGAAAGCTTTCCATCATAATGTCTTCAAGTAAGCTTTTTGTCTCTCTTTGTCTCTCTCTTCATTATGTGTTTCCTATAATGTAATGTTAGTATGCTTGATGTTGTGCCAGAAGTCTGTTAAACTATCCTCATTAAAAAAAAAAATCCCTTTTCTCTTTACTGTTTTGATTGGGTAATTTCCACTATTCTATTTTCCAGGTCACTAATCTGTTCTGTATTTTCTAATTTGCTGTTGATTCCTTCTAGTACATTTTTTATTTCAAATTTTTCCTTAGCTCTGATTGGTTCTTTATTTTATTTTCTAACACTATGTTAAATTCCTCACTGAGTTTCCCTGTTGTTCTCCCAAGTTTGTTGAGCATCTTTATGACTATTACTTTAACTTTTTATCAGGCAAATTTCTTATTTTTGTTTCATTGGGGTTTTTTTTTCTTGTTCTTTCATGTATTTGTCTTCTCATTTTGTTTGACTTTCTGTGTTTGTTACTATGAATTAGACGAAATAGCTATCTCTCCTGATCTTGAAGGAGTGTCCTTGTGTAGGAGTGACTTCTGTGTAAGATTGCTTGTGCCCAATGCTGGCTCGTATGTGCTTGGGGAGCCCTGGAGGGCTGGCCAGTTGGCTGGTGATGGCTGAGGAAGCCTGAGATGTTGGGCTGGGGGAGCTAAAATGCCTGGTTTATATTAGCTACCCTGCAAATATTTACTAAATTGAATTAAAATTTATGACTTTTTGCTATAAAATTTAATTTAATCTTGTATTCTTATCTTCTTGATTTCCCCCCCTCCCCCCACCACAAATTCAAAAAGACCTATGGGATATACATTGTACTGGATAGTTTTCATTTGCCCATTCATATCCTGGGGAGGATAGAAACTAAGTGGCTATGCTAACCTTTAAAGGAAAGCTTGGCTCAATTATTCAAACAAGTTCCAGAGATTGAATTGACATAAGTGGAAAAATTCTAAGTGTTATGGGCTGGAACTCCATCTGAATCAGTATGCTGGGGTTTTACAACTCTTAAACCAACCAGTTCCAGGCCTAAGTAAGTTTATTATTGACTAGAGGTCCGGTGCATGAAATTCGTGCATGGTCTGGCCGGTGATCAGGGCCAATCAGGGCCTTCCGGCTGCCAGCTGGGGCCTTCCTTCATGCCACGCTGCCCCCTGGTGGTCAGTGCATGTCATAGTGAGCAGTCAGTCTCCCAGTCGAACTCCCATGGAGACAATTTGCATATTAGGTTTTTATATATATAGGTAGGGAAGATAAATCTCTGTAAAGAACTTTACAACACAGCCAGGAGTATATAATGTTTCTCTTCCCCTAAACCTATCCTGACACTTTTTATCCCAAGTTTGAGGGGAAAGTGTCGTATTCAAACTCATTGGTGGTGATTCGATAATGACTTTGAGCTGATCTGATCTCTGGAACTCTAGAATACTGCCATGGTCCTCTTGTAAAATGGGGACTTAGGAGTTCCAATAATAAAGGTGGCCCAAGACTACTCTGTCTCACGGTGGATCCATCCTGTAGTCATTTTCCTAGTCTGAGGATGTAGAAAGGATATAGGTATACCAGCTGACAGAATCCCCACATTGTTTGCCTGACTTGTGGATTAAGAGATATTATGGAAGGAAGAGCTAAGTAGAGCCCCCTGTATGGATAGTAAACCAATAAGGGAATTATGGATCTTAGTGATACCATCAAATATTTGAAAGACATAGGGGTGGTGATTCCTACTACACTTTCTCTTTTTTTTAAAAAAAATGTATTTGGTGCAGATGCAGAATAAAATAATAGAAAATGACTTTAGATCATTTTAAACATAATCAGGTGGTGTACTAATTATAGCTATGGTTCCACATTTGGAACTTACTTCTTCTGGAGCCAGTCAGCACAGACCCTGACACTAATCTGTGGTTGTTGATCTAGCAGATGTTTTCTTTCCCTTCTCAACTGCAAAGACAGTCTAGATAACTTGCTTTTCTGCGGAGGAACAAGAGTGGATTATCACTATCTTATCTCAGCATTACACACATCCTCTTGTTCTTTATCGTAAGACTAGAGGCCCATTGCATGAAGATTTGTGCAATAGGCCTTCTTTCCCCTGGCTGCCAGCACCAGTTTTCCTCTGGCACCCGGGACCCAGTCCTTCACTCTGGCCACTGCCTTCCATCTTCGCTCTGGACACAGTCTTCGCTGCAGCTGGAGCCTTCAGTCTTTGCTCCTCACTCCGGCGGTAGTCTTCAGTCTCCGGCCAGAGCTGCTCCTGTAGCTCCTTCTGTCCCCCACCCTCCCCCTCATAGCTTGATCGCTGCTTTGCCTGCAGACCTCGCCGACGGGCTCCTGGGTTCCAGGGGGCCACCTTGCCTGTGGCCTGGCTTTCCGATCACGATCACGGGCCGCAGGCAAGGCGGCTCCTGGGTCCTGGGATGCTGCCTTGCCTGCGGCCCGGCTTTCTAATCACGATCAGGATCACGGGCTGCAGGCAAGGCGGCTCCTGGGTCCCGGATGGCAGCTCGTGCTGGCCCGCCCTGCCTGCAGTATGCAAATTAGCCACCATCTTTGTTGGTGGTTAATTTGTATATCGTGCTGATTAGCCAATGGGAGGTGTAGCGAAGGTACGGTCAATTACCATATTTGTCTATTATTAGATAGGATTGTCTAGAGCAGTGGTTCTCAACTGGGGACAATTTTTCACTTCTAGAGACATTTTTTATTGTTATGATTAGAATGGAGGGAACTACTGTTATCTAGTTGCTAGAAGCCAGAGACACTGGTAAATATCCTACAAGGAACAGGAGAGCCCCCCCACAAAAAAGAATTATCTGGCCCCAAATGTCAATAGTGCCAGCGTTGTGAAACTAGTCTAGAGGTACCATCATGATCATGCTAGACTCTATAGTGAAGGTATTAAGCTAATTGAACTTGGTGAGTTGAATTATTTTAGTTGCCATAGTAAAGCATGTGTGTACCAGAAGATAGGAGATACACCACAAAAACTTTAAGGGTCATACCATAACAGTTAAGTTTTTAGTGGTCCAGTAGCCTGGGCCATGTCACAACTTCCACTTTGCATTTTATATACTCTGCACTTGCACAGGGCTTGGGATTTGGGAGATATCATCTACCACACTTGTGCACATTGCTCCAAACCATTTAGCAGGTAATACATAAGGCTGGAACAAGATAAAGTTCTTGCAGCAGATACAGACAGTGATTAAGGAAGTGAGGATGTAGGAAGCCTCTGGCAAGTCTGCATGGTAATATCAAGTAAGAACCCTTAAGTTTTTGTAGTAAGATCATCCTTCTGCCTACACTATTCTCCTTTTTAAAACAAACTCTTGGCTTGCTCCTTGATACTGGATTGTTAGATTAAACGTGATTATGAACACCCTGTGATCTGAATTCTGACCATGAGGTATACGCTAGATACTATAACAAATCATAGTATTAGATGTGTGAGGTACCCCTCATTGTTAAATGAAATCTTTTTTTTTTTAATTAAATATTTATTGTTCAGATTACATTTGTTCCTCTTTTTTTTTTTTGCCCCCATAACTCCCCTCCTCTCAGTTCCCGCCCCACCCTCCGCCCTCACTCCCCACCCACTGTCCTCATCCATAGGTGCACGATTTTTGTCCAGTCTCTTCCCACATCTCCCATTCCCCTTTCCCCCCCAGAATAGTCAGTCCATTCCCTTTCTATGTCCCTGATTCATTATAATCACCAGTTCATTCTGTACATCAGATTATTTATTCACTTGATTCTTAGATTCACTTGTTGATAGATGCATGTTTGTTGTTCACAATTTGTATCTTTACCTTTTTCTTCTTCCTCTTCTTAAAGGATACCTTTCAGCATTTCATATAATACTGGTTTAGTGGTGATGAACATCTTTAGCTTTTCCTTATCTGTGAAGCTCTTTATCTGACCTTCAATTCTGAATGATAGCTTTGCTGGATAAAGTAATCTTGGTTGTAGGTTCTTGGTATTCATCACTTTGAATATTTCTTGCCATTCCCTTCTGGCCTGCAAAGTTTCTGTTGAGAAATCAGCTGACAGTCGTATGGGTACTCCCTTGTAGGTAATTGAGTCTCTTTCTCTTGCTGCTTTTAAGATTCTCTCTTTGTCTTTTGCTCTTGGCATTTTAATTATGATGTGTCTTGGTGTGGTCCTCTTTGGATTCCTTTTGTTTGGGGTTCTCTGCGCTTCTTGGACCTGTAAGTCCATTTCTTTCACCAGGTGGGGGAAATTTTCTGCCATTATTTCTTCAAATAGGTTTTCAACATCTTGCTGTCTCTCATCTTCTGGCACCCCTGTAATTCTGATGTTTGTATGCTTGAAGCTGTCCCAGAGGCTCCTTACACTATCTTCGTATTTTTGGATTCTTTTTTCATTTTGCTTTTCCGGTTGGGTGTTTTTTGCTTCTTCGCATTTCAAATCTTTGACTTGATTCTTGCGCTCCTCTGGTCTGCTATTGGGTGTCTGTATAATATTCTTTATTTCAGTCCGTGTATGCTTAATTTCTAGTTGGTTCTTTATCATAGCATCGAGGGTCTCATTAGTTTTCATGAGGCTCTCATCAAGTTTATTGGCAGCTTCTAGCACATTATTGCAAGCCCTCAAAATTGCGTTTTTTAGCTCTATATCCTCCATTTCTGTCATGTTTTTTTGTCTCCGCATTTTTTATGCTTTCTTGGTGCACCCCCTTGTGGTCTTTGTGCGCAGTCTTGTTGTAGTTAAGCCTTGATTGTTTTCGGCAATAGGGGGGTGAATTGACCTCCAGGCTAACTGGCTATGAGAGTCAGCTGTGGCTGGGAGCGCTACTGTGCTGAATTTCTAGGGCGGTACTAATCTGGCCTTTGCCTGAGGCTCTCTGGCAAATGCCTCTGTGCAGGGCTTGGGCGGGGCGGTCCTGGCAAATGCCTCTGTGCAGGGCTTGGGCAGGGCGGTCCTGGCAAATGCCTCTGTGCAGGGCTTGGGCAGGGCGGTCCTGGCAAATGCCTCTGTGCAGGGCTTGGGCGGGGCAGGTCCCCAGGGGATCTACAGGGCGGGCAGAGCGAGCAGTTATGGCTGCTCTCAGTTCCGTCTCCCGTGGCTCTGCAACCGCTGCAGACCTCGGAGAGAAAGCTGCCTTCCCGCTTCTCCCGGTTGAGTCTGGGACCCTAGAGACTCGCCCGGATCTGGAGCTCAGAGTCTGAAACTCCCTCCCGATTGAAGACAACAACCACCCCCTCCGCCGCCGACCCGCTCCACATGCACTCCGCACCTTAGTATTTCACTTCAGCACTGCGCCTCCTCTGAGTCTCGTATGGTTTCCTCTTTCCTCCTAGTTGTAGAACTTCCACTCAGCCAGCCTTCCTGTGGTTCTGGATCTGTTAAATGAAATCTTAGGTACAGGTAGGTTTGGAAGGCACAAGTAGCTATTTAGGCAGCTATCTCAGTCTACGGCTACTTATTTTTATTGCCTTGCATGTCTCTCTTCAAATGCAGAAAGGTTATCATTGTAGGCAGAAGTTAACATGGCCTTACTAAAAAACCTAGATGCCTTCATTATAAGGACCTCAGAATTCCCTGTGTCTGGCTCAGAGGAGGAAGAAGTATAGCTTGGTTTACAGAGGGTGTGTAAGGTATGTAGGCACCTACCAGAAGTGGACATCTCGTGAGTAACAGCCATAATTAAGCAAGTCCCTAAAAGGCAGTGATAAGTGGAAATTCCCTTTGATAAGGAGAGGAGAGGCATAAGGTACAGATTTATATTGATTCATGAACTACACAATAGATAAGTTGGCCAGTCAGAAGCTTGGGATAAACTAAAAGGAAAGTTATTTACAAAGATGTGTAGTGTGCCTTTTGGCATGGGCCCAGAATACAAAGATATTTTTGCCACTTGTTAATGCTCACTTGAGGACATTCTTTGGAAAAGGCTCTCAATCAGGAAGGAAAGATGGTCTGTCCAGTGAACTTCAATCAGTGTTTTGCACTGTCCACTGTGGTGCTTATATAATTGTCCTCTGTTAAAGGTGACTGTACAGCATAAAAAGAAGCTAAGCCAGAGTTAAAAAAACAAAACAAAACATGCCCTTCCCCTCTTTAAGGCTTCTCGAATTACCTCCACCTCCACTGTAGATTCATTGCTTGATTACAAACTGTAGGGGCAGTCCTGAGAGTTCCTGGTATTGCAGCATTCCCCAGAGCAACCAGTATACCCCAGGGCCACCAAAAAATATCTATCCTAGTTGCGATTTATCCTCCTGAGGTAAGTGTATATTCTAGTTTTGAGTTTGTTTCTCCTGGCGGCAATGCTTCTACCGACACTCACAGTTGTTTGACTTCCAGAATGCCTTATTCATTGTGATTGTGTCATATACATCATCACTTCTGACCAAGAAACTCACCTGCAGCAAAAAAAGTATGGTAACAAGCTCGTACTCATGAAATTGGCTTGTTTTTGTCTCCCAACACTCAGAAGCCTCTGATTTGTTAGAATGGTATCTATTTGTCACAACTTTCAGAATAATAATTCCCTCCCCTATAAAATACAGTATATATGTTAAATAAGGCAGAAACTACTTATGTTGTTGGCTCCTCCATAGCCAGGATGCATAGGTAAGGGAGCAAGGAAGTGTTCATGGATTGGTGTCTCTTACTACTGTACCTAAAAATTTATTTATGGAATTTTTGCTTCCTGTCTTGGTCTTTTGGAGTCCTAGTCCCCAAAGTATGAATGCTTCTATCAGGCAACATAGTCCTTATTCCCTTAGAATCAAAGTTGACAATGTTCTCTAATCATGTTTGATCTCTTCATGCAAAATAATCAAGAAGAGATGGTCACTGAACTGGCACAAGTGAGAGATCCTAGTTAACAAGAGGAAGTTGGGTTGCTTCCATACATTGGCAAAGAAGATGTATTTTGGACTGAGTGAATTCATTTGGGTGCTTCTTAACACTCCCACACCCAATAGTATTTGTTAAAAGGAAAACTGCAGCAACCATTAGTAATAGAACAGCTGAAGACTTGTAAAGGCAACATAAAATCCCAGACCAACTGGGGTGCCTGTCAAGTAAAGGGAACATGACCTGCATGATAGGAAAATAAGCATGATTGCCAACACAGGGTTTCTGACCAGCTGCAGAAGGAAGAACTTGTTAGTTGTCCTACTGCCCTTGTTTTCCTCTACCACTTATATGGCGTTCACTGGTGGCTAACATCTCAGTGTTGGGTTCAGATGGGAGAATAACTGGATTGACATTGCCCAGGATGATATTTTGCTGATAGGTTTTTGTGGATTTCTTGTGTTGGAGATACATTTATCATTCTGGATGAAGATAAAAGTGTGTGCTAAGGTACCAAAGAAAAGACTGGACAGTGCTGGATAGTCTCTGTTTATGCCCCCAGATCTGCCATTCATTATTTGTCACCTGTTGTATCACTTCACAGCAGTCCCACGGATCATACTGCCCCAGCACATTTGCCCCCTGGTTTCCAGTTGAGTTCAGTGAAAGGGAGTTTGCATGTTGAGAAGAGACTGTAGTGCTTATTTCCCTCATTTGCTCCCCACCGGACATGTTGCAAAAGTTGCTATGTGCTTCTACCTCAGGCCACAGCTCATAGAGGATGCCCCCTACAGCTATAGAACTTTCAGGGTTCCCGTAGCTGTCAAGTGGTAGTAGCCCTCACTGTTTGTTCTCTTAACTCTGCCTTTTTTGTTAAAAAGTCTACTTCATAGCCTTGGTCAGTGTGGCTGAGTGTTGATCTATGAACCAGGAAGTCACGGTCTGATTCCAGACCAGGGCACAGGCCTGGCTTGCGGGCTTGATCCAGTGTGGGGCATGCAGAGGCAGCAGTCAGTCATTCTCTCTCATCATTTATGTTTCTGTCTCTCTCTCCCTTTCCCTTTCCCTTCCTCTCTGAAGTCAATAAAAAAATATTTTTAAAAATCTACCTCATAAAACAATCTACATTCATTAAAAAATGTTTAATTTGCTTTAGTTATTTCTTTTGTTTGTGTCCTACTGCAGCCTTGATATGTAAAAATATCCATAGACATATTTTAACTTTCATCTTTTAAAAAATGTTTAAAGTTCCTTCTCACAAATGACTGCTGTTTTGAAATGAAATTTTGCTAGTATACTTATATTTTTAACCCTCACCTGAGGATATGTTTTATTGATTTTAGAGGAAGGGAGGGAGAGAGAAAAACCTCAATGTCAGAAACATCCATTTGATGCCTCCCATACTCATCCAGATTGGGGAATCAAACCTACAATTTGGTTGTTGCCTCTCGTACACACCCTGACTGGGGATTGGACCTGCCACCTAGATAGATGCCTGACCAGGAATCATATACCCCGATGGGGAATTGAACCTGAAACCTTTTTGGTTCATGAGACGGCACTTCAACTGAAGGCCAGGGTTGTGCTAATGCTATTATAACAAGTTTGGAACTTTTTCTTTTCTTTTCTATATTGAGACAGTTTAAGTCAAGAATTGATTGTTTTTTATTGAGCTTTAATACAAATTCTCTAGAAAAATAATTTCAGATAGGTTGATTTCAGAGGTAGACTTTTGAGTCTCACTTTAGCTTATTCCCGAATTATGGCTTCATTCAAATTTTATATCACTTATGGTCAATATTTTTATTTTAAGAGATTTTCAAATTTCTTGCTTAGGTCATGACTTTGCCTTTTCAAGAAGATAAAGATTGACTGTTAGATCATATGCCAAAAGCTTTTGTCTCTTTATTTTATCTTGATAGAAACCCTTATAGAAATGTTTTGATTTTATATCCCAGGTTATTTAAGCAACTGGTAAGTTTTACTTTATGTCACTATTAATCATGAGTTGAATCTATTAAAAGCTTAGCCTCATAAATCTTAGAGATATTGTAGGAGTTAATCTAATCCCGACTTTACTGGTCTGTAAAATGAGGAAAGTAATTGTACCTCCTTCATAGGATATTTCTGGGTATTAGATAAGATAATGCATACCAGTGAATGATCTTGCATAAGATAAGCACTCAGTAAATATTACTATAATTACTGCTATTGAGATGTATGAGGATAAGAGATAAGTTTGGCATGATAAGCAAGAACCTGGTGAGTCATACAGGCAATTAAAACTTGGTTTATAGTCACTGAAAGAAGAATTCCCTTTGGGCATTTTAGGGGAAAACTTTTAATAAGAAGTGGAATTTGAGCTGGACTTGAACAATGGGTAAAATTCAGTAGGAAAAGCATGTGGTGTGGTCGTTATAAACAAGGAATATGCTACTAAAGAATTTTTATGTTTTAAACTTGGTTAGAAAACGGATGTTAGAAAAATCACAAAATTTGGTTTTGTGAGAAAGAGAGTGAGTTTGTCTTAGAGGTAGACGTTTGGCATTTGAAAATGAAGCTCTAGATCGTAAGAGATACTGGAAATTCAACTTTGAGAGTTCAGTCATCTTCATAGTGTCTACATCCATGATAGTGGATGTTTATTCTAAAGGAGAGAGAGTAGTAAGGGAGAAAGTGAAAGAGAAAATCCTAAATCTTAACAGTAGGAATCATTAAGTGATCATTGATTGATAAGACTAACTCTATGATTTAAGTCTATCTATACAAGGATTAAATTTTAAAAATTTTATTACGCAGAATTGTTTTGCTCTATTTGATACCTTTGTCATACTTCAGACAAGTATTTTTCAAAATTGTGTTTTATAGAGCACTGGTTCTGTGAGATGATAGATATTAATGGAAAAAATAAAGTAACAACTATATGATTGATAATATGTAAAACTTTGTCCTACTACATATAAATGCATGTGTATTACTCCGTAATAGGAGAGGTACAGTAATATTGAGTACAGTGTTTTCCAAACTAATTTGACCATAGAACCAGTTACAGAACAGAAAACCCTGTCTGGGAAGCTCAGTTGGTTACAGCGTTGTTCAGATAGTCTCTGTTGCAGTTCGGTCCCTGGTCAGGGCACATAAAGGAATCAACCAATGAATGCATAAATAGATGGAACAACAAATTGATCTCTCTCTGTCTCTCTCAATTGTCAATTAAATAAATAAATAAATAAATAAATAAATAAATAAATAAATACAAATATATATATACACACAGTGACCAGAACGGTGGAACGACTGGTGACTATGATGTGCACTGCAGCAGCCAACTAGCCTAATCTGGGCCCCAATCGGCTCCTTCCCTCCCCGCTGGCCCAGACCAATGGTCCCCATACTTGTCTGAAGTATGACAAAGGTATGAAGTAGAGCAAAACAATTCTGGGGTGGGCTGGCCGGACCCCACCTGTGTACGAATTCATGCACCAGGCCTCTAGTAAATAAACAAACAAACAAACAAACAGAAAGAGTTTGTTCTCCCATTGCTAGCAGAACCAAACACTAGACCAGTGATGGCAAACTTATGACACGCATGTCAGAGGTGACATGCGAACTCATTTTTTTGGTTGATTTTTCTTTGTTAAATGGCATTTAAATATATAAAATAAATATCAAAACTATAAGTCTTTGTTTTACTATGGTTGCAAATACCAAAAAATTTCTATATGTGACACGGCACCAGAGTTAAGTTAGGGTTTTTCAAAATGCTGACACGCCGAGCTCAAAAGGTTCGCCATCACTGCACTAGACACTAAGAATTGTAGTGGAGAAATATAGGTTATGTTTTTATAATGGCACCATGAAGGAGAACGGGAAGCTTATGCTCAAAAGCCTGAAGTCCCTGTTGGCACATAGGTTACAGATTGTATAGGGCAATATCACAGGACACTGTGGATTAGGGGTTTGGGGTCCTGTTGGGAGCTGATTGGTCAGAGGTGAAATGATGGAGCTGAATCATTTCTTCAGGTGTTGAGAACAGCTCTGAGGTCTGTTCCTGTTCCCTCTCGTGGGAAAGTAGCCAAGAGGTCATTCCACTTTAGGGCTCAGGACCTGAAGCATAGCTTAGATTAAGAAGTTTTCTTTATCCTGCAATAGGAGAGGGGGAGGAAAATGTGATTTCTAGAGCTAGGATTTAAAGCTAAAAGTCATAAGGACCCTCCGTTTCAAACCCTTTTTTCATGGAAATTCTCAGAAGCCTAGGGGTTTCATAAAATATATTTGGGGAAATCTTGCTTTATACCCTTTTGGAGGATGGTTCAGCTTATTAAATTGTTGTAGCTTAAAGCTCATGGAGAATACATTGGAGGAGCAGAAGAATAGGAATCAGATTATTGGTTTGGTTGCACAATGTGACTGGGTTTCTAGTTTCTTCATTTATTAAATGTTTGCAGAAAGTTTTAAAGGTTAGACTGGGAAATGTATGTGAAAGCTTTGAGTATTGAGAAGCACCACAAGTATAACAATATTTGTATAGTTGTTTTTTTTTCTCCGGAACAATGCAATGTGTAAAGTAGGATATATGTTATTGTAGTTAAAGGTTAATGGGATGTTTTTCAGAAGGTGCTATTCATATTCGTAGCTTCAATATTTTTACTTTGTGCTTTCGTAATTTGATCATTACCTTTTTTAGAATTTCTTATCCCATTCTTACATTAGTTAAGAACTCAATAGCCTCTGTTCACCTGTGTATTCTGAAGTCATTTAGAAGTGCTTGTGATATTTGATATACTGTATACTCCTGGTACTCTCTAAAAAGAATACAGTAGTCTCAATAGTCCATATGTCTATGCAATTAAGTATCTCTTGAAAGTCCATACTAAGCTATGTCTTAGTTGTGGCTATTAATGTCATCTTTCCCTGACACCCAGTTATCCATATTGAAGTAGTGTATATGGATTTATATACATACTTTAAATTCTAAGAATGTTTTCTGAAATTATATATTTCAGTATTTTATTCAGTTATGTTAGTTTTTTTTCCCTTATGTACTTCACTTATGTGTACATACAATCTCCTTTGGCCACCTTGTTTATTAACATTTGTTGTTCTTTTTTTTATTATTCATTTAATTTGTCATGGATACACTCCAAGTGTATTTGACTTCTGAGCCTTGTTCTGAACTACCAGACTGCTTCTTAAGTATTCTTTTTTAAAATTTAAAATCTTAATTTAATTTTAGTAATTGAATTTATTGCAGTAACATGTTTTGCAAAACCATACAGGTTTCAAGTGTATAGCTCAATAATACATCATCTGCACACTGCGCTGTGAGCCCATCGCCCCAAGCAAAGTCTTTTTCCATTCCCATTTTCCTCCCCTTTGCCCACCTCCACAGACCCTCCATCACCCTTTTCCTCTGGCTATCAGCATACTGTTTTCTGTGTCTTTGTGTTATGTATATATGTTTTCTGGCAAATCCCTTCACCTTCTTACATCCAGCCCTCCGGTTCCCCCAAAAAGCTGTCAGTCTATTCCATGTATCCATGCCTCTGATTCTATTTTGTTCATCAGTTTATTTTATCCATCAGATTCCACATATAAATGAGATCATGTGATACTTGTCTTTGTTTGACTGGCTTATTTCACTTAGCATAATACTCTCCAGGTCCCTCCATGCTGTCTCAAAGGGTAAGAGATCTTTCTTTTTGACTGCTGCATGGTATTCCATGGTGTAAATGTACCACAGCTTTTTTATCCACTCATGGGCACTTGGGCTGTTTCTAGATCTTAGCTATTATAAGTAACGCTGCTATGAACATTGGGGTGCATATAGTCTTTCTAATTGTTGTTTCATGATTCATAGGATATATTCCCAGAGGTGGAATCGCTGGCTTAAAAGGTAGTTCCAATACTGTTTTTCACAGTGACTACATCAGTCTGCATTCTCACCCACAGTGCACTAGGGTTTCCTTTGCCCCACATCCTCACCAGCACTTGTTTGTTGATTTATTGATGGTAGCCATTCTGGCAGGTGTCAGGAGTATTTCATTGTGGTTTTAATTTGCATCTCTCTGATGATTGGTGATATTGAGCATTTTTTCACGTATCTACTGGCCTTCTGTATGTCCTCTTTGGAAGTGTCTATTTAGTTCCTTTGCCCATCTTTAAAACTGGATTATTTGTCTTTCTGGTATTGAATTGTGTGAGTTTTTTGGAAATTAATCCCTTATCAAATGTATCATTGACGAATGTGTTCTCACATACCATGGGTTTCCTTTTCATTTTGTTGATGGTTTCTTTTGCTGTGCAAAAGCTTTTTAGTTTGGTGTAGTCTAATTTTTGTTTATTTTGTCCTTTGTTTGCCTTGCTGTATGAGATATATTGGCAAAAATATTGCTATGAGAGATGTCTGAAATTTTACTGCCTATGTTTTCTTCTAGGATTTTTATAGTTAGGTGACATACATTTATGTCTTATCCATTTTGAGTTTAATCTTGTGTATGATGTAGGATGGTGGTCTATTTTCTTCTTCTTCTTTTTTTTTTTTGCTTATAGTTGTCCAGTTTTTCCAACACCGTTTATTGAAGAGACTGTCTTTACTCCATTGTATGCTCTTGCCTCCTTTGTCAAATATTAATTGATCATAAAGGCATGTGTTGATTTGGGGGCTCTCTGGTCTATTCCATTGAACTATATATATATGCCTCTTCTAGGCTGTTTTGATTACAGTGGCCCTGTAGTATACTTTATATAGGTATTGTGATCCCTCCAACTTTGTTCTTCTTTCTCAAGATTGCTGATACTATTGGGGTCTTTTTGGGTTCCACATACATTTCTGGAATATTTGCGCTAGATCTGTGAAATAAGCTATTGGTATTTTAATAGGAATTATGTTAAATCTATAGATTGCTTTGCCGTGGTTAGATTAGAAGATGGGAAGTAGAGCCAGGGGGAGAAAATTACAGTCACTCCCTGGGAAGGGAGAGACTGCTTTTGATTAAAGTTAGCCACCTCAAAGTACCTGATGCAGGCAACGAGGCAGTCCTGATTCCCCAGAAAACTATTCTGCTTCTCAGGAGGTATAAATACTTCCTGAAAATACTGTCACAAAACTGTTGTTGGGGGTGTGGAATGTCATCTCAGATGTCAGCATCCTGCTGTACTGAAGGCAGCAGGATGAGCCCTGAGGAAAACATAGCCCCTTTACATTTCCAAGATTTGAAGGTAAATGCCTGGGGAAGAGCAGGCTGAGGGCCTCTGAGTGGGGATGAGGGTTGAGCTGAGCTTGATATTTAACTCCTAAATATCTTTCTATGTAGATTTTATTTAGCCTTGTTTGTCTTTAGTTCCCATCCATGTTAGTAGGCCAGACAGGTCACTAGTTTGTTCGTTAAGTGAAGTTCTGTGCCTTAATTTTATTATTAGCAACACTCCATATTCATGCACAACAGAGGAGCTCCCTCTTGTGTTATATTGTCAAATCAGATGTTTTTAAATTGGTGATACAAGTATTATTTTCAGGTATTTTATTATTCCCCATTAGAAGTTGAAATTCTAGTTTAAATAGTTTCCTCAGAAAATAATGCCACAGAGTTTACATAATAGGTAAATCTAGCTATTTTTAAAGATGTTTTTAACAGATGCAATGTAATAAGTTATTTAATATTACTTATGATGAATGGTTTTCAGGTCCCCATGGCATCTCTGAAATGCGCCCTCTAGTTAATAGTTTTTGTTTTTCCAGAAAAAGTAAATTTCATGAGATTTTTAAATATATCTAAATATTTGTCATTTGCCTTTATGTTTCTATGACTGTTGGGACATAACATGTGTGAGTCATACTATCTTTCACTGGTTACTTTTGCAATTCCTTTACTTCTTTATGGGATTAGTGTTGCTGTAGAGAAGTCTGAGTCAGCTAAGTGGTTTTCATTTCCATCTGCATAGTGTGGCTTTCCCTGACTGTTCAAATAAGTTTTTCTTCATCTTGAAAATACAGTAACTTTATAAGGGACTGTCTTATTATTGAACTTTCTGTAACAAAATTTTCTGGGATGTTCTATGCCCTTTTAATTAATTTCTTAACGATTTTTTTAAAAAATCTTTATTGTTGAGATTATTACAGATGTCCCTCTTTTTTCCTCCCATCGCCCCCTCTCCACCTGGTTCCTGCCCGCACCAGGCCTTCTCTACCCTGTTGTCTGTGTCCATAAGTAATGCATATATGCACCTAAGGCAGTGATGGTGAACCTTTTGAGCTCGGCATGTCAGCATTTTGAAAAACCCTAACTTAACTCTGGTGCCGTGTCACATATAGAAATTTTTTTATATTTGCAACCATAGTAAAACAAACACTTATATTTTTGATATTTATTTTATATATTTAAATGCCATTTAACAAAGAAAAATCAACCAAAAAAATGAGTTCGCGTGTCACCTCTGACACGCGTGTCATAGGTTCACCATCACTCATCTAAGATCTCTGGTTAATCTCTTCCTGCCCTCCCCAGCCCCCTTCCCTCTAAGAATCGTCCACCTGTTCCATTTCCATGCCTCTGATCCTATGTTATTCACTATTTTGTTCTGTTCATTAGATTCCACATATGAGTGAGATCATGTGATACTTACCTTTTTGTGACTGGCTTATTTCGCTTCACATTTATTTCTGAATGTATTAGTTAATTTTTCCTACTATACACTGATTTTTTCCACCCCTCAGATCATCTAACTTGTGCATATGAAGCCTACTGATTTTTTGATATGTTAATTTTATATTTTACTGCTTTTATAAATTCTCTTATTGTTTTTATAGTTTCTTCATTTATTGTTTTCAGTGTTCCAGAAAGACAATTAAAACTTCTGCAAACTGAGATAGCTTTACCTCTTCATTTTCAATTCGTAAGCCTCTAGTTCCTTTCTCTTTCCCTTGAATACATTATTGAAAACTTGTAGAGGAGCCTGGCTGGTGTTGCTAAGGGGTTGAGTCAACCCATGAACCAAGAAGTCACGGTTCAATTCCTGGTCTGGGCACATGCCCAGGTTGCTGGCTCTATTCCTAGTAGGGGCGTGCAAGAGGCATCCCATTGCCCTAACTGGTTTGGCTCAGTGGATAGAGCGTCCCCCTGCGGACTGAAGGTTCCCAGGTTCAATTCTGCTCAAGGGCATGTACCTTGGTTGCAGGCACATCCCCAGTGGGGGGTATGCAGGAGGCAGCTGATAGATGTTTCTCTCTCATCGATGTTTCTAGCTATCTCTCTCTCTCCCTTCCTCTCTGTAAAAAATCAATAAAATATGTTTTTTAAAAAAGAGGCATCCCATCAATGATTCTCTCATCATTGATGTTTCTCTCTCTCCCTTCCTCTCTGAAATTAATATATACATATAAAGTCCTGCTATATTATTCTTTTGTTGTTAAACTTTTTCACCTGCTGGTGTCAATTTGTATTCAATTCATAAAAAATATTTTGGTACTTTTAAACCCTTTTTCTATGTTCTGGAACAGTTTTAAGTAGCATTAATATGATTACTGTCATTATTATTTAATATTTAAAATATTGGGAAAATTCATCTCTTGTTGGTGCTCTTGTCCCAGCATCAAGAAGGGTTCAGGAATCTAGAGAAGGCTGTGTGTAGATTTTAAATAAGAGTCCAGAGATGAAGTATAATTTTGAAAGGCATTTGGGGGTCAGAGGAGCCTAGCTAAAGGAGCTAAGATCCAAGATCTAAATTCTCAGGTCTTAAAAGTCTAAGGTCTTAGGTTCTCAGGTCTCCTCCTCAAAGGGCCCCATGCTTTTTATTAACACAGTTTGTCCTGAGGCAAGGCAGAGATATACACTTCAAAGAGTCAGGGTTTCAGTACAGAGTCCATTGTCAGAATGGGGGAATTAGCCTATGGCTGTTCAGGTGTTTGGCCAGTAGGAGGCAATAACATGTAGATTAAGATGCCCTTTTAGCTGTCTGGCAGCCAAACAATAATCCCTTTCAGGTTTGGGGAAATGCCTTCAGCCATTCCCAACAGGTGACTACATGTGTGACTCAACCCTGTTGAGTCCCAAAGTCTCATCAACCTTTGATGAAACTCTTGAAATTATGACATGCTGGAATTGGTCTCCGGCAATCTCTGAACTATGGGCTTGAGAATTTAATCATTTTAGATTTTCAAGTTTATTTGCTAGAAATCTGCTCTAAGTAATCTCTTGTGATTTTTAAAAAAATTTCCTCTCTTTAGAGTTTATTTCCTTTTTTCATGTATTATTTGTATACATAGATAATTTCTTCTTTTTCATTATGTTAGCCACTGGCATATTTTACAGATTATTTCAAATTACTTTTTGTTAATTATAATATTTTTTTTTATTCTATTAATCAGATTTCTGTTTATTTGTTAATTCTTTGTTTTAATTAGGGAGGCCTCTTAATTGCTTGCCTCTTTCATTATTGTTTTTTTAGGTATTCTTTTGTATATTATTTTTTCTATAGATTTTTCTATAATAACCTCATCTAGCTGCAGTGGTGGTAGTGTTGGGAGCAGCTCATTAATGTGTGATTTATTTTTACATATTTTAAATTTTGATTTCATTATTTTTGGTGTGTTTTTTCTGTTTGATTAAGATGCTTTCTTGTAAGTATTATAGTAGTTTTATCATATAATTTTTGATGTGCATTGTTTCTAGTATCATTTCAAGAAACTTTGTAATTCCAAAGTTTTTTGATCTAATAATACTTTAATAGAGTTTTAAATTTTTTTGAATTTTAGATTGAAGGGCCTAGAAGTTTCTAGTTTTGTTTTATTTTGAACATATATTTTATTGTCATTTACTCTTTGGAATGTATATAGATATTTTTGCATTGTAATATTTTGGTTAGTGTTTCTTACACTTGTCCATGAGACCTAAATATGGAAGGCACAATTTTATCAGAGAATGGAATTTGACATGCTTTCCTAAATTCAATGTTACTAATTATATTGTTCAGGTTTTCTCTTTCCTTGCCTATTTTTAACAATTTGTGCTCTTGGACTGAGAAAGATGAAAATTAAATTCTGTGTTTTAACTTTTTCTGTTTATTCTTGCATCTTCTGGTGGAATCTGCTTAACTAAAATTGCTGCTATATATTTTCATGATTTATTTATTTACTATTAATTTTTATGAAAGTTTAAGCCTGTATTTGTAATGGGTTGTTTTATTCTGTACTTTAAAAATTTTTAATAAACTTGATTTTCAGAACAATTTTAGATTTACAGAAAAATTGTGAAGATAGTAGTTTCCATTTCCCCCTATTATTAACTTTATATGCTACATTTCTTATGATTAATGAACTAATGTTGTTATATCATCCATTAGTGTTTGTAATTATTAACTGAAGTGCATACATTATTCACATTTCCTTAATTTTTATCTAATGTTCTTTTCTGTTCCAGAATCTGATCGAGGGTACTGTGTAATATTTAGTTGTCATGCTCAATTGGCTCCTCTTGGCTATGATGATTTCTCAGATATTTCCCTTTTTTTTCCGATGACCTTGGCAGTTTTGAGAAGTGCTAGTCAGATGTAGAATATCCTTCAACTGAGATTTACCTGGTGTTTTCCCAGTGATTAGACTGGGTTATGAGTTTTTTTAGGAGAGGACCACACAGGCAAAATGCCATTTTCATCACATCATATCAAGGGTATACACTCTCAATGTCACTTACCACTCTTGATGATGATCTTGATCACCTGACTGAGGTACTGTTTTTTAGGTTAATACACTGCGAAGTTGCTCTTTTTATTCTTGCCTCCCATACGTACTCTTTGGAAGAAAGTCACTACGTGCACCCACACTTTAGAAGTGGTGGGGTGTTATGTTCCACCTCTTTGAGGGTAGACTATTGACATAAATTACTAGACATGCTTCTGAACTAAAGATTTGCCTTTTCTTCCCATATTTGTTTATTTAGCCTTTTGATTTTCAGTGTGGATATTATACACACACACAATCACACAGTATTCCAACAATACTTTATTTTGTTGCTCAAATTATTCCAGCTTTGGCTATCAGAATCCTTTCAGTTGGCTCATGTGTCCCTTTGATAGACCTCCATCACTGTGGGGTTTTGTTTGTTTTTAACACTTCTTTACTTGTTGGCACTATGAGATGATCCAGGCTCATCCTGTATAATTCTTGCCCAGTCCTAGAATCAACCATTTCTCCAAGATAAATATTTAAATTATTAGCTGAATTTCTTTTTTTATTTTTTTATTTTTTATTTTTTTTTTCTGCTTATTTTTTTTATTTTCTTTTTTTTATTTTTTTATTTTTCGCTATAAGTATTACAAAGGGTATTACATAAGTGTCCTTCCCCCCCCCCCACCCTTGACAAGCCCCTGCCCTCCCTTACCCCCCAGTGTCTTATGTCCATTAGTTATGGTTATATGGATGCATACAAGTCCTTCGGTTGATCTCTTACTCCCCTCCCTCCTGTCCCCCAACCCTCCCTGGCCTTCCCACTGCAGTTCGACAATCAGTTTGAGGCAGCTCTGCCACTGTATTTATTATTGTTCGAAAGTTTGTAATGGTCTTAATTATCCACGAAAGAGTGAGATCATGTGGTATTTTTCCTTCATTGACTGGCTTGTTTCACTTAGCATAATGCTCTCCAGTTCCATCCATGCCGTTGCAAATGGTAAGAGTTCCTTCTTTTTAACAGCAGCATAGTATTCCATCGTGTAGATGTACCACAGTTTTCTAATCCATTCATCTACTGATGGGTACTTAGGCTGTTTCCAGATCTTAGCTATGGTGAATTGTGCTGCTATGAACATCTGGGTGCATATATCCTTTCTGATTGGTGTTTCTGGTTTCTTGGGATATATTCCTAGAAGTGGGATCACAGGGTCAAATGGGAGTTCCATGAATTTCTTTTTTTATAGATTTTTTTTCTGTGCTCATTTATTCATTTATTGCATTTATTGGGGTGACATTGGTTAATAAAATTATGTAGGTTTCAAGTGTACAATTCTATAATACATCATCTGTATATTGTTTTGTGTATTTACCACCCCAAGTCAAGTATCCTTCTGTCACCATTTATGCCCTCTTCTACCTCCCCCTACTCCCCCTTTCCTCTGATGATCACCATAAGTTTTTTCTTAATCCCTTCACCTTTTTCACCCAACCCCTCAACTCCTTCCCCTCTTTCAACTGTCAGTCTGTTTTCTGTCTCTATGAGTCTGTTTCTATTATGTTTGTTAATTTATTTTGTTCATGAAATTATAAGTAAAATCATATAGTGTTTGTCTTTCTCTGAATATCTTTATGTTCACAATTTTATTTTTTCCCCCCTAAAGATACTTGCATAATAGCAAGGAATAGAACCGGTTGTACCTCTTCAAGTTCTTCACTTTCCAACTTCTTGTACGTCTTCATCTTGGGACAACTGTTGCTGGGAGCAGGAGGAACTCCCCTCTATACCCTGGGAACAGCCTTTCTTGATGATTCTGTGCCCACACACAAATCTTCTCTCTATATAGGTAAGTTTGCTCTGAAATATGAATGTCTGGGTATCATTTCATCTGATTGATGTTTAAATTAATAAGTAAAACATAACATATGCTTATTTAAAATTAGTTGTAATGTCATAAAGAGTATCTATGAGATACTTGCTTTTTTTTTGTTTTATTATTTACTGACATAACATGTCTTTCCATTGAATTTTGTTGAATGTCCTGCACTATTTCTTATACTGGGCATGCCAGCCTTCCTGGAAGTGCCATTCAAGCAGTAGACTCTGTAGACTGCTTGAATTTCAGGCTGATTTACACAGGATGTGGAGATCGAGCTCTGCCATTCTATGGGACTTACTACATCCTATTGACTAAAGTCAACAAAAGAAAACACAAGTGCCTAGAAACTCTGTGGAGTTTCTACTTCAGATTAACCCTTTTGATATATAACTTGATCCACCCCCCCACCCCGCTTTGTGATCTGATAGCATAAATTTCTCTCAAATTTCTTTCCTGATGTACCTGCAAGGTAGAGCTACATGGCCCTACATCCAATCCATGGCCCTATAGCCAATTAATGTGCAATTTATTTGCACATGAGTTTTTACTTTATCAATTTATTATTCTAATGTAGAAAACTATCTTAAGCCATTCATACTGCTATAATAGAATAACATAGACTGGTTAGCTTATAGACAACATACATTTATTTCTTAAAACTCATGGAGGCTGGAAAGCCCAAGATCAGGGTACCCACTGATTCAGAGTTTGGTGAGGGCTTAATTTGCAAAGTTAAAATGTTACATATGATGAGTTTTTACATATCTGAGAGAAATAAGGTCAGTTTAATTTTGCTGCAAGTAAAAATGGAAGATTCACTAAAAGCATATGGCTAAATGAATTGCTTGTTTTTTAAGAAACAGACTAATGACCAGATCCAGGTTTTTATCAGCTGCTGTCGTATAAAATAAAGAAGGCTTTTGTAGTGTGTACAGAGTAGAAAAGGCTTATACTTTCATATATTTTCCATAAGGATTGTAAACAATAATTACTACAACCATCTGTAAAGGATGATAGTCGATGCACTACCTCTGCCACCAGTTAAAGATATAACCCTCCATGGATTTATAATAACTGGATTTATTGCAATTATTATTATTGCAATTATTATTATTATTATAGTGTAAAAGCTTTTAAATTATATAATTTAAGCTCCTGGATTTTACAAGTGATACCATTCAAATGGCATCACATATTTTTTTTAGTGAAAATATGTGTAATTTTCTTCTTTTGTTTCTTTTATTGGTTAATCCTCACCTGAGGATATTTTTCCATTGATCTTTTAGAGAGAGTGAAAAAGAGAGAGGGAAGACTGGGAGAACATTGATGTGAGAGAAACACATTGATTGGTTTCTCCCGGCCCGTACCCTGACCAGGGTCCGGGCTGGGGAGGAACCTGCAACCAAGCTATGTGCCCTTGGCGGGAATCAAACCGCAGGCTGAGGCTCTATCCACTAAGCCAAACCAGCTAGGGCTAACATGTGTAATTTTCATGTAATTCTAACCATTTTGATTTTTCTACAGTAAAATATTTGTTTCTTTACTATTGTTAGACATTTAAAGCAAACTACAGATGGCAATTTTCTTTGTCTTTGTCCTTCTAGGAATTGGCTATTCTATGTCAATATTAGGCCCTGCTGTTGGCTATGTGCTGGGAGGACAGCTGTTAAGCGTGTACATTGATGTTGATTTGGATCACAGGCAAGGCAATATCTGTTTTTCTTTTCTTTAAATTTATTTCATTACTAGAGGCCTGGTGCATGAAATTCATGGATGGGGGGCGGGGGAGTGAGGGCGGGGGGCGGGGCGGGCCTGAGCCTGGCCTACACCCTCTCGCAATCCAGGACCCTTTGGGAACCGATAGTCAGACATCCCTCTCGTAATCCGGGAATGCTGGTTCCTAACCGCTCGCCTGTCTGCCTTCCTGATTGCCCCTAACCACTCGCCCGCCTGCCTCATCACCCCTAACCACTCACCTGCCTGCCTCATCACCCCTAACCACTCTGCCTGCCTGCCTGATTGCCCCTAACTGCTCACCTGCCTGCCTGATCGCCCCTCTGCCTTGGCCCCCTGCCTGCTGTGGTGGCTGCCGGGTCATCTGGAAGGACATCCAGAAGGTTGTTCAGCTGTATGGTCTAATTAGCATATTTCACTTTTATTATTATAGATTATTATAGATTATAGTGTTAACATCATAGACAGAAACATTTACACAGTATTTCCTTAGTATATTATGAAGATTTTTTTCAGGAAACAAAATTGAATACACAACAATTTTTATGTAATGTTTTGGTTACATTGTTTCATGAGTTAATCCATACCATCTCTTAGTATAAAAACATTTATTATTCATAAATAAGGATATTTAATAGTCACCTGGTATAATTTCTCTATACACATATAAGATGCCATAAATTGTTCTGAAGAAGAATTTAATCAAAATTAGTTATGTTCTCAGTAGATTTAACAAGGTAGATAGCTTGAAGAGTCAAGAGTGTATGATTCTCAGACTAAATTCTCTAGTATCTCTGATGATATCTTAGAGATCACAATTAAGATATCTTAGATATCTTAGAGATCTCCAACTGACCATGGAGGATAGTAATAGGTAATATTTATTTGTCTCATACAGAGACTATAGAAAAAGGTGTCAGGGGAAGCCTTGAAGCAGAGAGCTGGATTTTAAGAAAGGACATTTTAATTTCAGTGGAGAATTGCATAAGTTTTGTGGGAGTGGAGTATTATGGGGAAGAGTCTATTATAAAATATGAAACCATTATAAAAAAATGTAATGAATCATTTTACAAAGACTTATATTTAAAAGAATGCTGTAATTTGAAGCACAGTATATGGGCTTTTAACATAGGTCAGATATGCTGTGAGACGTATTTAATATAGCAGAGAATGAAAACTTAGCCAAAGAATGTTCAGAAATTCTATGTATACTTTCAATAGTATATTTAGTATTAAATAGTTTAAATTTTTATGTCTTATTTGCCATTCTGAAATATGTTGCAAACCATTATTCTTATAGCTCTCATTTATGCTTGCTGTCTGTCATCTGATTCATCAGAATGGCTCCTCTTAAAATTTTGGATATTATAAAAATATTCCTCTATAAATGTACTTGAATTATAAAGTATATAATTATCATAACTGAGTTTTAATGAACAAAAATAGAGTTGACTTTGACCTTTCGTTTTTCTGTCATATAGCACTGATATCACTGAGAATGATCCGCGATGGCTCGGAGCATGGTGGATTGGATTTCTTATGGCTTGTTTCTGTGCTTGGTGTTTGATAATACCTTTTTCTTGCTTTCCAAAACATTTACCAGGTAAAAATAATATCTTCAAGACAAGGAAGTTTTAGTCCAATTCTAGGTCAAGTGTTGCTTTCTATATGATTGGTAAGAACTCTAGAAAATTTATTTGTTTTTTAGAATCTCAGTTTTCTGCCTATGCAAACTTTTTTTTTAATTAAATCTTTATTGTTCAGATTATTACAGTTGTTCCTCTTTTTTCCCCCCATAGCTCCCCTCCTCCCAGTTCCCGCCCCACCCTCCGCCCTCACTCCCCACCCACTGTCCTCATCCATAGGTGTACGATTTTTGTCCAGTCTCTTCCTGCATCTCCCACACCCCTTTCCCCCCCAAGAATAGTCAGTCCATTCCCTTTCTATGTCCCTGATTCTATTATAATCACCAGTTCATTCTGTACATCAGATTATTTATTCACTTGATTCTTAGATTCACTTGTTGATAGATGCATATATGTTGTTCATAATTTGTATCTTTACCTTTTTCTTCTTCTTCCTCTTCTTAAAGCATACCTTTCAGCATTTCATATAATACTGGTTTGGTGGTGATGAACTCCTTTAGCTTTTCCTTATCTGTGAAGCTCTTTATCTGACCTTCAATTCTGAATGATAGCTTTGCTGGATAAAGTAATCTTGGTTGTAGGTTCTTGGTATTCATCACTTTGAATATTTCTTGCCACTCCCTTCTGGCCTGCAAAGTTTCTGTTGAGAAATCAGCTGACAGTCGTATGGGTATTCCCTTGTAGGTAACTGAGTTTCTTTCTCTTGCTGCTTTTAAGATTCTCTCTTTGTCTTTTGCTCTTGGCATTTTAATTATGATGTGTCTTGGTGTGGTCCTCTTTGGATTCCTTTTGTTTGGGGTTCTCTGCGCTTCCTGGACCTGTAAGTCTATTTCTATTTTGGGAAATATTACGTAGCAATCTTAATATTCATGGTTTCTTTTAATTTTCCAATTCATTATCAGCAAAACTATACATATTCACCTATTTACTATATACTTATTAAATTTGTTGCTTATTATCTGGAATCCTGCTGTATATATCTATATAAGATACAATATCTTTTAAACTATTAGTCTGTATTTATCTAGTCACTGACTTCAAGAGCCCATCTGCTTTAAATTATTGATGTTTATTTGCTGTTGAAAGTACAAGTTCTTTTCTTTTAATTATCAAAGACATGCTGTAGTATACTCATTTTCACTACAGTCTGTTCAAAAAAGAAAAGATTAATAGAAGAAAATCTATTTCTTTCTCTTTGAGATTTTGCTTCTGTATAATCATGAAGTTCAAATATATATATATATATATATATATATAGCCTGGTGCACAAAATTCATGCACTTGGGGGTGTGTGTCCCTCAGCCCAGCCTGCACTCTCTCCAATCTGGGATCCCTCGGGGGATGTCCGACTGCCCCGTGGGATTGGGCCTAAACCGGCAGTCAGACATCCCTCTCACAATCCGGGACTGCTGGCTTCCAACCGCTCGTCTGCCTGCCTGATTGCCCCTAACTGCTTCTGCCTGCCATCCTGATCACTGCCATCCTGATCACTCCCTAACCACTCCCCTGCAAAGGCTGATTGACGCCTAACTGCTCCCCTGCCGGCCCAATTGCCCCCAACTGCCTTCCCCTGCTGGCCTGGTCACCCCCAATTGCCCTCCCCTACTGGCCCGGTTGCCCCTAACTGCCCTCCCCGGTAGGCCTAGTCCCCCCCAAATGCCCTCCCCTGTGGGCCTGGTTGCCCCCTGCTGGTCATCTTGTGGCTGTGGGTGCCGCCATCTTTGAGGGCGGGGCATCAATTAGCATATTCCCTTCTTATTGGCTGTGGGTGCTGCCATCTTTGAGGGCGGACAGTCAATTTGTATATTCCCTCCTTATTGGCTGTGGGTGCTGCCATCTTTGAGGGTGGGGCAGTCAATTAGCATATTCCCTCCTTATAGGCTGTGGGTGCTGCCATCTTTGCAACAGCGTGAGGGTCAATTAGCATATTCCCTCTTTATTAGATGGGATATGCATTGTTGTTTGAATATTTCCATAATGCATAGTTGTTTGCTTATATAGACGTATGTATGTTCCAGTGATGGCGAACCTTTTGAGCTCGGTGTGTCAGCATTTTGGAAAACCCTAACTTAATTCTGGTGCTGTGTCACATATAGAAATTTTTTGATATTTGCAACCATAGTAAAACAAAGATTTATATTTTAGATATTTATTTTATATATTTAAATGCCATTTAACAAAGAAAAATCAACCAAAAAAATGAGTTCGTGTGTCACCTCTGACATGTGTGTCATAGGTTCGCCATCACTGCTCTAGGCTCAGGTATTGTTTCTATTATTTAAAACAGGATAGATAATTACCATTTGGAAATGGGTAAAACAAATGTTTACAGAGTAGAAGTAGATGAAACCATTGCTTTTTTTTTTTTTTTTAAAAGATGTTCTTATTGATTTTTTGAGAGAGAGGAAGGGAAAGGGATAGAAAGAAACATCGATGAGAGAGAAACATCAATCAGCTGCCTCCTGCATGCCCAGTACAGGGGGTTGAGCCTGCAGCTGGGCATGTGCCCTGACCTGGAATTGAACTGGGGACCTCTTGGATCATGGATCAGTGCTCAACCAGAGAGCCACACTGGCTGGGCTGATTTTTTTTTCGTTCTACTTAGATATCCAACTGATGATTCAATATATTGACTGTTTTCTCAGATTTATTCACAGAACCATTATTAAAAATCAAAGGGACTTGGTAATAGATGTTAAACATTGTTTCATCTGCAAAGTCTGTTAGAATTAAAGAGAGTAAAAGAAAAAAAGCCACAAACATACTTTATTTAATATATAAAAGATGTGAAAGAGAAACATTTGAACAAAAGAGAGAGTTTTTTTTTTTTTTTAATATATTTTATTGATTTTTTACAGAGAGGAAGGGAGAGGGATAGAGAGTCAGAAACATCGATGAGAGAGAAACATCGATCAGCTGCCTCCTGCACGCCCCCACTGGGGATGTGCCTGCAACCAAGGTACATGCCCTTGACCGGAATCGAACCTGGGACCCCTGAGTCCGCAGGCCGACGCTCCATCCACTGAGCCAAACCGGTTTCGGCCAAAAGAGATAGTTTTAAAGAAAGATTTTTAAATAAAGAGAATGAATATGTGATTAGAGGAAGATTGTCTCATCTTAAATTTTAGACCAGTTGGAACTTCCTTTGCTAATTGTAATAATATTAACTCTTGCCAGATTGCAGACATGGATATTTATACAGTTTTTTTGACAAAAAGGGGAACTGGCTTCTTATGTTATGGAATTTATATACGTGTAGAAGTGTGTCAATTAAAAAGCATTTTTTAAATGAAGAATGACGTGATAGAGCAAGTACATTTACTATTTTTTAGGTACAGCAAACATTCAAGATGGAAAAACTTCCCAGACTCATCAGAGTAATAGTTCCTTAGATCATATAGACGAGGATTTTGGGAAAAGTTTTAAAGATTTTCCAGCTGCAATAAAGGTAAAATAACATGGTTCATACACCCACCCCCTCACACATACATATGTAGATATATGTATACCTTACAAATATACATAAACACATATATATCTATACAAATATTCCCACAATGCATTGTTGTTTGACTATTTCCACAATGCATTCATTGCTGTTTGCTTATTTACTATTATTCTAGCTCTTGTAAAAAACTCTCCAGATTTAATTTCTTTGAGCTTTGAATAAATGAAAACTATTTCAGAATAGAATGGTTGAAAGAACATGAGTTATCTTATTGGCAATATCAATATTAAGTGGTTCCTTATTAGCACAATAACCCGTTATTCCATGCCATTTCCTTTATGTAATGGATCGATCAGTTATCATTGCATTGTAAATATATATTTGAGAATGCCAAACCTGTATGTTTGCCTTGTGAAAGAAGTGGAGGTTAGTGGTTACTTGGATTGAACTCGAGGTTAAAGAAACAAGTGTTAATGGTCTATTTCTTTGAACTCAGCAGAAAAGCATTCTTTCTATTTAGCATCATAAACGTTTTATACAGAAAGACATTTATAATTTTACCTTTTTGAGATTCGAAATTATTTACTTTTTCTTAGATCATCTGCCTCTGACTCTTGTGTTTGTGTGTGTGCGTGTGTGTATGTATGTGTGTGTGTGTGTGTGTGTGTGTTGTGGTTGGTTTTATGAATTTTTTGTATTTAATATTCCAACTATACTTTTGGTTTTCGATGTATGGTAAAGTATATTGAATTAATGAATGTCTATACTCCCTTCTGATAGATGGATAACATTCTGAGAAGTCTAGCAACATAGACACCTTTTTAAAAATGACTTAACTCTATGCCTATTTAAGGTTCTGAACTACTGAGATGTAGACTCATAGAACAATACTACAAGTTTGATATTTAAAGGCCATTCTTATGCTCACAGTCAAGTTCTTCACTTACTGGACATTGTAATTCAGAACACAATAAAAATGTCAAATAAGGGACAGATTTATTGTGTGGAGATTTTACAGTAAGACTGGGGAAGGTCGGCTTTCCAAGTGGGCTCTTACCTCCTTTTTCTGGTCCCTTGCATATGACACAGGCACAGTCATCCTACTGATGCATCATTTGTCAATCCTCTCAAGTGCTTCACAGGTACATTTTCTCAACATTCTCTAAATAAAGCTTTTTAACCCATATTTATACTTTTATGCTGGAGGAAAAAGCTGAAATGTTATGGATAAGTATATGGTTTTTATTAAAAAGTTGCCATTCTGTGCTGTATTTTGCACATTCTGTGCTGTATCATAGTTATTCATTTGGTGAACTGTATTTTTTCTTTAGAATTCCTTGAGGAATACTGTCTTTATGTGTTTAGTTATATCAACTTCTACAGAAGCCTTAGTTACTACTGGATTTGCTACATTTTTACCTAAATTTATAGAAAATCAATTTGGATTATCATCCAGTTTTGCAGCTACCCTTGGAGGTAAGACATTTTCTTTGTTCTAATGTAATCTTACTGTACCATGTTAAATGTTTAATGGAATAGCATATACTTTTAGATAGCCGAGTCCTTGAAATTTAAACTTTATACTGATGTTGATAAAAGTTTCTGATTTTCTGACATCAAACAATATTTTACATGAACTTGATATAGCTAATAGACTATATATTAATGTTAAAATTTAAAACATTAATTTTATTAATCTCTTAATATAACAAATCATTTATTCATGTGTCTAAATCACGAGTGCTTTCATATGTTAAAACCAATTTGCTGTTTGTTTTTGATATTTTCCAGTTGTTGGTAGGAGTTACTGAGTATATTTGTATGTTTTCTGTCTTCTTTCTCATTAGGGGCTGTTTTAATTCCTGGAGCTGCTCTGGGTCAGATTTTAGGTGGTATTATTGTTTCGAAGCTCAGAATGACATGTAAAAACACAATGAAGTTTGCTTTGCTCACATCTTTAATTGCACTTGTGCTCAGCTTTGTATTTGTTTATGCCAGCTGTGAAAATGAGCCATTTGCGGGAGTGTCTGAATCATATAATGGGTAAGTATATTCCAATGTTTTTTGATATTAATATCAGTAATAAACTATGTGTGTATTTCTAAATATATGATAAAATGATGAGAGATTGGCTTTTTAATTTTTTATCTGAAAGGCTTTTTCTTTTGTAAGCATAGGCACCTTTTCTTTTTAGTTTAAATAATTGACATCTTATTAAAAGTTGGGTATTTATTCAGAGAGCAACTATTCTGTACTGGGTACTATGCTTAGATTACAATGATTTAATATAGCAGATTCTTTGCCCGGAAAGGATTCACATTGTAGGGAGGCTTTCACATTGTTTGTTCCTATTAATTTAAATTTTAAAAAATGAAAATGCCTCCCTATGGTGAAAGTCTTGTATTAGGTGAGCTAAAAATGGGTTAGGAGAGAAATTAAAATGAAGCTAGTCCTAGATGATACTAATCATTGCTTTATCTGCTTTAGAAGTTCATGTTTCTGTAGAGGAATAAATAACTTCTTATCCTTCTGATCTGTAAACATGTTTCTACCGATGACTGGTTTAACCATTTTACTTTTCTTTGCCTTGTTTGTTTCACACTTAACAAACAAGTTAAGTTTGTTAAGCTGAGCACGGGTTCAGGCAGGAGGTTGCATGACAGTGTACTAGTATTTTATAGCCTGCAGTGATGCCTTAATTGTTTAAGGCTGTTGAGGGAGATGGTAGTCCAGGTCAGGGACTCCATGATTTTGTATGACTTGGCATTCAGATAACCTAAGGAGATACACTTTGGAAAAGTTTGCCATTAACAGTTAGGACTGGTAGTTGCTGTTCATGTCTGTCATTCTTTTACATGAATGAGATGTGAGTGTTCTAAAGCCGTGTTTAATTCAGCTCCGCTGCATGTGGTCAGCATTTGTTGACTGCTCCCTCTGGCAGAACTTATGGCAAAAATCCATACACTAAAGGAGTTTTCTGCGTAAGAGGAGAGACTGGGAAACAAAACAGCGAATGAACAATTAGGTAATGAGAGACATACAAAGGGCTATGGAATTCAGAAAGAGAACTTCTCAGTTTCCTTTGACTAGATTCAGGAAAGGCTTCATGGCATAAGAGAAAAATGGGATTAAATATCCTTTCAGGATGTGAAAAGTTTTGAGAGATAAAGATTTTAGAAGAGGGAAGAGTAGAGGAGATATGTTAAGCTAATAAATGCTAGAAAGTGAAGGCTAGGTTCAGGTACCTGTTTGAATGGACTCAGTCCTGTGCCTGGAAATAGTAGAAAAAATATCTGGGACTGTGGAAAGATAGATGGAGGCAAGTTGGGCAGACCTGGCTTTCACATTTGTAAAGTTCACCCAAACCTGTCCCAAGAAATGACTGTTTTTGTATGTTCCTCTTAGAAGAACAAAAAGTTTTGGATAGTGTAACACTAATTTATCACCTTGACAGATGAATGATAGAGATGTGAGTCCCTTTGGTATTTTCTACCTTAAACAAGAGTTACTCCCAGATGAGTTGTCCTTAGTCTGATCAAAAGGCAAGGCCAGAGAGATGTTGTCAGTTTGAGGTGCATGTTGGGGGTGGGGGGTTGGTCATCCAGAGATGGCAAGAGCTGGGACACAGAGATAGTGTTTAATGTATATACACATTGTTAATGATGGAAAAAAACTAAAAGTGAGTATACACTCACACACACATACATGCACATTCACGTGTGTGTTTATATAGATATCAATATAGGAAGAAATAGACATTGATGTCACACAGGAGATGTGATGTTGTCAGATAACTATTTTCCCTGTACCACAGATTCTTAATTTTAGCCCTGTAACCTGCATTTAATGCCCACATCATGGACAGCTTGGTCAAAATAGTCTCATTCAAGAAACATGTATAAGGAAAAATATATGGAAAGAACAAACTTAAGAAATTTAAAAATACGCCATGAGTGAGTAGGAGAAAGAACAAGGAGGTTGCGAAGATGTAGGGTTTCTAGTTCAGTGGTGTGATGAGTCTTTGCTCTTTGCCATGTAGCACAGGTGGGTTAGAAACAGCTTTTGTGACTATAAATGAATGAATTAGGGGTTTTAATAAGTTCATGTAAAGTATAACCAAAAAGCTTAATATCAATAATACTGATTATTTCAGGAGATATTTTTAATATTTATATTTTTTCTATTTGAAATAATATTTTATTTATTTTTATTAAATTTACTAGAGGTCTGGTGCATGAAATTCGTGCACGGGGGTGGGGGTGGGGGGTGTCCCTCAGCCCGGCCTGCACTCTCTCCAATCTGGGACATCCCTCTCACAACCCGGGACCACTGGATTCTAACTGCTCGCCTGCCTGCCTGATCACCCCCAACTGCCCTCTTCTCCCGGCCTGATCACCCCCAACTGCCCTCTCCTGCTGGCCTGATCGCCCCCTAACTGCCCTCTCCTGCCAGCCTGATCTCGCCCCTAACTGCTTGCTCCTCTGCCGGCCTGATTACCCTTAACCTCCTCTGCCTCGGCCCCTGCCACTGTGGCTTTGTACAGAAGTAAGTCAGACATCCGGGAGATGTCCGGTTGACCTGGTCTAATTAGCATATTACCCTTTTATTAGTATAGATTGGAGTGACACTGGTTAACAAAATTATACAGGTTTCAGGTGGAATTCATTATTAAATCTTTATTTAATATGGGGAAAATACTAAATTCAATTGAAAGATGATTAAGCATGTTTTTAGAAATCTATTAATTATTAAAATTTCCTATTGTTCTTATATTGCTTTGACCATCTATAGGATCTTTGGGCCTGCTTTGGTAATCCAATGTTTGTAATGGTGATTTGTGCTTTATTTTACACAACCTCATAAACTATGAGAAATACTTATTGTCTGGGGTATTGTAACTGGTCCTCTTTCTTAAAATTCATAGTCTGTATAGCTCCTAGGATTATCTTTTAAAATGGCCTTTGGACAATGTCACTTTCCAGTCTGAAAATACTTTTATTGCCTTTTCAAAATAGGTTAAAGTTCATTGTTTTTAACAAGGCCCGTCAGGCCCTCAATAATCTGGTCCTTGACCTGTCTCCACCTGCATTTCCCATCACTCTCTGTCACAGATATCATTCATATTTTTTGTAGAAGGTGATATTTTTCACCTTTATGCCTTTGTACCAGCTTCTCTGAAGTTCCCTTCACCTGCCCCATTTACCCAGCTAACTCTAACATATCCTTTAAACTCATTTCAGACAGTAGCCCTTTCAGATCCACTTATCTAAATGTTGTCTTGCTTTAAATCTCATTGCCCAGTGCTTCTAAAATACACTTTGCATTTTTATAACCACACTCACCAGACTGTGTATAATTATGTGTCCATCTCTCTCTACTCCTAGATTGAAATCTTTGAGGATCACGAGTAGCATACTCAGCTTTGTATTCCCAATAGCTAGCATGGGGCCCAGCACTTGCTCAATATATATTGGCTGAGTCAATGAATAAATATGGGATTGGAGAAGTTTCCTTGCTTAGGGTAACCCTTTATATTGCCTCCTATTTAGAGGCAGCTCGGAACAACACTGAGCCTGGGAACCAGGAGTATTATATTTGACAAAGAAAGAAAAGTAGTAGGTTAATCTCTGTGGGCCTCATTTTTCCTGTTGATAAAATGAATATGTTGAACACCATGATTTTACTCATCTTTTCAGGTTTAAAAATTTCTTTGTATTCCTGGGAAATTTGGCAATGTCTAGGGACATTTCGGTTGTCACAACTAAGGGGATGCTATGGCATCCAGGGGTGGATGCTGCAGAACACCCTACAATCTTCAGAATCAGCCCCTCCTCCCTAAAAAAAGGAGTTCTCTGCTATCAAATGAGAAACTATGTTTGCTCACTCTGCCTATTTTTCTTCTCACTGACAGACATAATCTATAACTACTAGGGGCCCAGTGCACGAATTCGTGCACTTTGAAAGGAACTGTGGGCCACGTGGCTGTGGTAGGCACAGGGGCGGGTCTCAGCCCATTCTCCACGCCCTGCCTGGCCTCTCCTGCTGCAGCCCCTAGTCCCATGTCTGCCGGCAGCCTTGCTCCTGCCACCGCCACTCCTACTCGCTGATGGCGCCAGCCCCACTCGCACCCGCTGACAGCACGGAGTGATTGGGCTGGAGCCGGCAGTGGGAGCAATCAGGGCCAGTGCTGGCAGCATATGCAAGTGGCGGCTGCTGCTCAGATTGCACTCAGGAGTGGGTGGGGCGGGGGTGGAGAAGCCCTCAGGGGCGATCGGGGCTGGCAGCCGCCGCTTGTACCTGCTGATGGTGCCTAGTGATTGGGGCCGGCAGTGGGTGCGAGTGGTGGCTCCGGCGTTGGCAGCAGGTGTGAGCGCTGGGGTGGGACCACGGAGTGCGGGAGCAAAGAATTTTCAGTAGCCATCAGAGGCTTGCCCTGATGACAGCGACCGGCGCCCCACCTTGGTCTGGCACACCTGCTCACCTGCTCCATCATCCTGCTGGGGCCAACAGCTGCCATGTTCCGCGCAAACCCCCTGGTGGTCAGCACACGTCATAGCAACCGGTTGTTCGGTTGTTCTGCCGTTTGGTCTATTTGCATATTAGGGTTTTATATAGATAGATTGTTTCAAATCCTTTTCTCTTCCACAAGAAGTTAAGCTCTATGGGAAAAGGCAGACATTTTGTTTTATTTATTTATTTAGTAATTAAATATATGCTGAGTGAGTGAATAATTGACGGCATGGTAAGATATAGCAATGCTTCTGAACTGTTCATTAAATATTATAACAGAGATAATTAGCTTGTCTTTCATTTCTTGTTGACAGGACAGGACACATGGGAAACTTGACCACTCCTTGTAACGCCAACTGTAACTGCATGCGGTCACATTATTATCCTGTCTGTGGCAGAGATGGAGTCCAATATTTTTCTCCCTGCTTTGCAGGTTGTAAAAGTTCTGTTTCAGTGAAGCATTCAGAGGTAACTTGTGTCTGCTACTTCACCTTAATGAGGAAATGTATTTGTCTATGTATGGATGGCCTTCTTGATCCCTCTATGGAGTCACACAATGCCTGTTCTTTCCTTTCGGGCCCACCTCCTCCATTCAGAAGCCAGGCATAAGGTTTCAGTCACAAGATGAATAAGCTTTAGAGATCTGCTGCACAACATTGTACTGATAGTCAACAATTATGTATCGTACACTTAGGATTAGTTAAGACCGTAGATCTCATGGTAATTGTTCTTACCTTAAACACACACATGCACATGCACACACACACACACACACACCTCAAAAAACACTAAACCAGAACACACCAATTCGTGCATGGGTGAGGTCCCTCTGCATGGCCTGCGGGGATTGGGCCAAAACCAGCATTCCAACGCCGCCTGTCGCCCCTGCTTGCTCCTCCTGCTTGCCACTCCCGCTCATCCTGGCCCTGCTGTGCCTGCCATGGGCTCACGCTCAGTCAGTCCTGATTGGGAGAGGCTTGTGCCACTGCAGCGGTGCTCGCCAGCCGTGAGCCCTGTGTCCGGTACCTGTCCCGAGGGAGCTAACGGGGGACCGGGAAGTGATCGGCCCTCTCAGCAGAGTGGTCGGATGCCCCTGCCTGACCCAGGATCCAGATCCGTCCCACTGATGTTCACCCCAGTTGTTGGGAGCCACCTGGGAACCGCTTTTATATCATTTCTTCCTTGTGGAGTGTCTTGCAAGGGGAAGTGGCCGCGGTGCCCGAGGCCAACTTCCAGGAGGCCAGCAGTGCGGTCGGGATCGTGTTGGTGGCGCCAGTCTGTCAGTGCCTGGCCTGTTCTCCAGAGATTGGACCTGCAGGACGACTGAGGGAATGAGTGGCTGCCGCTGGGTTGGTGGGCCACTGGGAGCACACTGACCACCAGGGGGCAGCTCCTGCATTGAGCATCTGCCCCCTCATGGTCAGTGGGTGTCATAGCAACCCGTCAAACAGTCGTTTAGTCGTTTAGGCTTTTATATATATAGATATTCCATGTAAAACAACTCCTTTTTTCTTGGGATTTTTTTCTTACAGAATATTTCAGATAGGTGAATGCACTGGTAATAATGTAATAAATATCTATACGCATTTGTTCACAGAAATATTAGTTTTATATTTAAAACCAGTGACCCAAAATATAAAAACAGATGCTGACTAACTACAACTATATTTAGGCAAATGCATACTTTTTTTATGCAAGAAAGTTGTAAAGTTTCATCACAAACAGGACAAAACTGAAGAAGGACTAAGGGGGAAGGGGGACATCTGTGATACTGACGATAATAAATTTTTTAAAATTAAAAATATATACATTTAAAAAAGACAGAAAAAACTTTTCATTTTTTCTTCTGAAAAATTTAAAAGGCGACATTACTTCACAGTTTGATACATCTGATTGCTGAGTCTCAAATAGTCTATTTTGGGGGTGTCATCTGCATGTTTGGGTGTCCTGAATCAGTACCAGTGGCCATAGAACATTTTAGCACCCAAAAAGGTCTCTGACTTCAGAACAATAAAAGCACTACTTCCTTTTGACTTCTCTGGCTCTGCTAACTTCATTGAGTCCTTTAATGTGTAAAAAGATTTATTGCAGGGATGGAATTGAGATATAAAAAGGCTTTAAAAAATAATCATGACTAATTTTTAAAATATCTGATTTTTTCATGCAAAAGCAATACTTGTGATTTATTTACATGTTGCCTTTCAACATTTCATATTTTTAATTTTAACATAAAATAATATTTTATATGTATATGTTATTTATACATAAAATAGCCTACCAGGTAATGTAATCACTTCTAGTTTTTGATATTCATAAATATGTCCTTAAGAGAGAGACAGTTTGCTTTTGGTAAAACAATTCAACAAGTTCAGAAAATTATAGTAAAAAGGTTTAATTGAAAGCAGCAATTTTCCCCCCAACTCTTGTGACACATTAGTTAATTTTACTGAAGCACTTATTCAAATTATAGTGTTTGTTCTTTTAAACTAGTGTAATGGTGAGATTGTCACTATGCATGCTTTATTTGTGTGTCCTATAATGGAAATGAAGAAAGTGAGCAGGTAAATTATTTGAACAATTATGCTCATTGAAAGCAGTGTAGAATGAGTGTGATAACACATTGTTATATTCTTGTCAATTTGTTTTATAAATCCTGAGTCAATAATAGGTTAAACACTTTCGGTATTTTTATGTCTAATATTCTAGGTATATTACAACTGTTCCTGTATTGAAATGAAAACAGAAATAACACCTCCTGCAGAAAGCTCTGGTTATGAAGCTAAAGCTGGAAAATGTGGAACTCGATGTACAAACTTGCCCATATTCCTTGGCATTTTCTTCGCTGCAATTGTTTTTACCTTTATGGCTGGTACTCCTATAACTGTGTCCATCCTAAGGTATGTATTGTATTTTGAAATTTGTCATCCCTAAGGCAGCATGTTGAATGAAAAAGAAAAAAAAAGGACTCGGTTTATATTGACCATTAGTTCTAATATGAATTCAGCCCTTACAAGATCATTAGTTTGATGCTTTTAGAAAACCTACTTTATTGAACGCCAGATGTCTGAGGTTTAAATGAGATCATGTATGTGAAAAGTGTCCTGGCATTGTCCACCTGTTATCTATTTGGTTAGCTTCTCTGCTTCTTTCCTGAGGCTTCACTTGTAAGCTGAAATATGTTCAACCCTATCTGAGTATGATGGAAATGCAATGCATTCCATATATGTCAGAATCAGAATGACATGCATCCTACCTCATACAGTAGGTGCTGTGATTTTAAATCTTCCTGTGAACAGCCAGCTGTCATCTGGCTCTTCACAGTGTTTTGTACCTTTTGTTGCTCTTCCTGCTACATTTCGTTGTAAAAATATTTCCTATCTGCCCTTCCATAAGCTCATCAGCCTTTCTATTTCTCTCCTAATAAACTTTGCCCTTTTCACTTTTGGTTCCTTGATACTTACCTTTTCACATGCTTCTTGATGAATGGAAGTTTTAGAGACTCTGTCTAAAAACATTAAAAAGTCTCTTAATATTTCACTACATGGAAATTGGGGTTATTTAGAAAATAGGGACTCTGCTTTTTTAAAATTTATTTTGAAAAAAATTATCTATGTCACCTTTCAACTGCAAGTTTGTTTTTAAAGACTAGTTGACCTCTTTTCTCTCTCTAACTCTTGTGTCCTAGCACTGTGTCTCATTCATACTTGAGACACGGTGTGAATGTGCTATACAACCATTTTTGGCTTCATGTGTATTTACTGTCTCCAGGTGTGTTAATCAAAAGCAACGGTCTCTAGCCTTGGGAATACAATTTATGATGCTTCGATTATTAGGTATGCCATTTTTCTCAATTCATTAGTAACTTGGTTATTTTTGTTCATAGTGTTATTGATTTATTTATTTATGGTATGTGCCAAGAAAGTAATTAATTTAAATGCAGTAGAAAACTACATCATTGCTGTTGAAGAAACTATTTTCCAATATTAAAAAGATATATTATTTGCTATCACATAAGCAAATAATGACTTTACTTTTTACCTACCTGCTTTGTTGACTATTGTTTCTAATTCAATTCCAAATATAACCTTAAAGAGTATATCATATTTATTTGAAATGTAATATTTGATCATCAATGCATTTCTAATAGAGCATAGTAAGAGACATTTTTTCCTATTCATATAAAACCCATTACCAACAAATTCTGCTAATCGTATCTATAACTACTGTAATGTTTTTTATTCCTGCATTTATCTCTGTTTGGGGCATGATTATGTTTCATCAACAATGAAAAATAGTTAAGAATTGATGAAAGAAATAATTTATACCAGAAAATTTTATAAGATACCAGATGCAAGAAGAAGAAGACAAATTATGCACATAATATTAAGATAATTAAAAAAAAAAAAACTCACCCAAAGTAGGAACATTAGAGGTCACCTGAACCAACTTTCCCATTATTCAGATGAGTACATGAAGGCCCAGAGAGATTCAGGGGTTTGCCTATAGTTATACAATGAATGGTGCAAATGAAAGTAGGAAAGTGGTCTGCTTACTCGGTCCAGTGCTCTTCTGACTCTATCATGCCACAGCTCATGAAAGAATAGGTTGGATGGAGCTGAAACCTTTGTCTAAAAAATACCACTTCGAATCATGTATTTGATTTGTAACAACTGGAAGTTCTTTAATTATGTGAAAGCTTTGTGCCTTCTGACCTCACATGGAGGAGGGTGTGTGTTCGACATAGCAGTACTAAGCATGTTAGTATTAATATTGGTGTGTACACATGCATTCTCATGCATCCATGTATATGTTGATATGTGTGTATATGTACACACATGCATATACATACATATAACACACATACTGTTTTTAGTACTTACTTTGTGCATCAATAATTTATTTTGATTCCTTAGAAGTATAATAGCTAATTTCAGAGACGCTTATTCAATTAGAAAAGCAGTGAATTAAAGTATTTACTTTTACTAAATGTCAGTGCACTATATGCCAGAGATTTTTTTTACAATAATTTTTAATTGGTTAGACAAATATAATTATGTTCAATTATTTTAGAATTTTTGTCTATGTTTCTTTCTATCCATATTACTTGTACATGAACTCATTTATTTGCAAATGGACAGGTTAATACCTATCCTTATTTGTATAAAATATATGTATAATCATGGGCATAAAACTCTGTAACTATAAATTGTAATCTTCACTTTATATGTGTGTTTCACATATAATCCTCTAGGCTCAATACCTGGACCAATTATTTTTGGTGTCACAATAGACAGCACATGTATTCTCTGGGATGTTAATGAATGTGGAAGGAAAGGAGCCTGCTGGATTTATGATAACATCAGGATGGCCCGTATGCTTGTGGCTATAAGTAAGTAGTGACTTCTTAATAACTTCAGAGTAAATGGATGATGTCCAGATTAAAAAAAAAAGTTACTGTTACTTCGGTTTTGAAATGTTCAGTCCTGAAGCAGAGATTGGGTACAGGCAGGTTACAAAAGCTTTACTCAGAGTCTGTAAGACTCAGTCTATAATGGAAGAACATTATAGCTTTCATTACATCACATATCATTTAATTTTCTTTTAATAACGTCTCTCACAAGTTTTTTGGGAAATCTAACAAAAACCGAAGGAGAATTCTAAGATGCTGACATGTGTTCATCTCGGTACCTGGGCTTTGGAAAGCACATAGAGCGGAGGCAGGGAAGTGTCCTCGGCTCTAAGGCATGTTTTGAGAATCTTTTTATAAGTTTAGAAAGTTAGCCATGATATTTAACCTCTTTACCTTTGGCCGTCTGTCTTACAGAGTCTTGGTTAAGCAATAAATGAAAGTTAAGATTAAGGAAACAAAGCAATGCATCTAGTTTGTAAGAGTAAGATCATTTTAAATCAACCTAAGAAATTAGAATATTTTTAAAACAGAAATTCTAGATAGAAAATATTTACATGATGTGTTATTTTTATTGCAATTGTGTTCGCAGTTATTTTGGCAAATGTAGCAGGATAGCTTACTGCTCTTATATGTGTTTAGACCCAAAGTACGCTGTCTGAATTTATGATGACAGAGTAATAAAATATCCACTGCCAAAATAAATACATAAATTACACACACACAAAAAGGAGATTAAGTATTGATTAGAATAGACAAAAATTAATCTTCCTACTACTTTTACCTGCTAAAAAGCATTTTTTATTCAAAATGTCTTCATGTTTAAAAATGTAATTGATTATGTTTGTACTCTTTCACCAGAAGATACAGATAAATTGTTTCTTTTCCTACTGTGATAAATGTGACTAATTTTATCCCCCAAGCATACAGACCTTTAAATTTTTCAAAAACATTGTAACAATGGTACTTATGTAATTAATTTTCCTATAAACCTAGAAATACTTAGCTCATTCCTGTTTTTCAAATACACATTTTGAGTAAAATATTAATGATTAACACAAACAAAGTAGCTACACTGCAAAAACTACATTGTAAGACCATTTAGCTTTTTGACTGGAACTTAAATGCTTGTGATGTGGCCAGAACTAGTTTCTCTTAATATAGCTGAGCTCAAAATCTGAGTTCTTTGAAAACAAATCAAAGCTTGTGAAGTGAATCTTGATGTTTCATATTTTTATTTGATGCTTATAAGTAAATTTGGTTGAGTATTAAATGTGATATGTTTTCATAGAGGCTTTCTCCTAAGAACTCCAAAGCTTTTTTATTTTTAGAGTTATTTTCCATTATGAACATGAAAACTCTGAAACTTTATTTCATGTTCAAGGATGTTGTAAGCTGTTTTTCTTTGTCATTAACTTTTGATTGTAGTTTTTTATAGATAAGGTATTAATAAAATTAGAAGTGGAATATGGAATTACTTCTATACAACATTTATTTTATAAATACAGTGGGGCCTTGACTTACGAGTTTAATTCGTTCCGTGACGGAGCTCGTAACTCAAATTACTCGTATGTCAAATCAAAAAGTGAACGAGTGAGACACGTGATGCTGGGTTGATGTTGTTGCATTCACTGTGATGTTTGCTGTGCCAACTAGCGGTGGGGTATCTGAAGCTGGCTCGTAACCCAAATTTTAGCTCGCAACTCAAAGCAAAAAATCGGCCGAGAGACGGCTCTTATCTCGAAAAACTCGTTAGTTGGGACACTGTATGCACAATTATAACCAAGAGTAAAATAATTATTGTATGTTTTTATTGTTTAGAAAGAAAATACAGGATAGTTCATTTAAATGTGTACTTTTTTTTTTTATTGAAGAATATCACTTTTCATCCTAAAGTTTTAAAAATTTAAAACATAGAACTATAATGTCTATCTAATTCTACTTTTTAATGTAATGAATTTCTAGTTGTGAAGAATTTCTCAGTGAGAATTGATTTTTGTAATAAAAGCCCAATGCATAATTACTTTTTCTTTTTACATTTAGGTGTTACTTGTAAAATTATCACCATTTTCTTCAATGGACTTGCAGTCTTTTTGTATAATCCTCCACCATTAGACACAGATGTGTCATTTCAAAATTCGAGTTCAGTTTTGACTGCTGTTTCAATGGACTGTGACCTCAACAAAGCAGGAAATGAAGGCTGAAATAGAGGAGAGTGTTTTATAGCTGGAGAATTGGCCTCCGTTTGTAACAATGCACATTGCCATTGCAGCATTATCTATTCAATATGGACAATCATTTTAAAAATTGATGTTTTATAATTAAATGTTTTTTTGTATATTTATGGCATATAAATATATATGGACTCATTTGTTTTATTTTAATGTAAGAAACAGACCTGTGCCTTCAAAACCCCACCAAAAGCCTCAAAACACACACACACACACACACACACACACACACACACACCATTGTCTAGGTATGAAATTCCCAACTAATAAACTAAACTAGAAAAAAAATAGCCAATGATTAGTTAAAATCTATGGTGTAAAAAGTTTGTTAAATTTATGTGTGACTTTCAAAAACTATTATTGAAAACCCATGAATTTAGAACCAGCTAAATAATATCATTTGTTTTTAAATTGACATATACTAATCTGTCCTTTATCACAGAAAGTTACCGAACGATTATAACACAGCTTATCTTCTTTGTGTCCCACTATATAGTGAATTTAGAAATATCAACATTGTTGATACATATTTTCACTTTAACTCAGGAAATCTAGGAGGTAATCTGTTGATATTGCTGTTTTTAACACTTACCTCTTAATATGAATCTGTGAAAGTGTTATTCAATTACATATCTTCCTGGAGAAAATACTAGCTTCAGCAAATAAAAGTGCCAATTAGACACAAAAAGATTTATTAAAAAACAACACATGACTAAGATGTATTTTATTGGTTTTCTTTGAGAAGATTTCTTAATGAACTTTGACCAATGTTTAGATACTCAGTACTTTAATTTTTATCATTAAAAAATGATTAGCTAGTACATTTCTTATAGCACCTAAAATAGTGCTTTGCTTATAGTAGGCATGCACTATTATTGTTGATTAAAACAAACTACTCTGTAACGGATCCATTCATTTGAAAGATAGGCTATTTCACATGTCTGATAACGTTGCAACACTCCATCAATTCAGGTTGGACTTGAACCAACTTTGTCTACTCAGAATGTGGAGAAAATAGATCAGTGAACATCATCAAAAACAATATCTGCCTGGTCAGGAATTTTACTGATTAAGAAAAGTGTTGAGCCATACCCACTTGAAATTTTTGTGAAGTAAGGTTACTAATTTAGTAAGGTTAGCTTTTTTATAAGCAGTGTGTTATATATACACTGTGATCAGAATAACAGACAATAGCAGACCGAGAGGAAAGGCCTGGTAGGAAACCAGGACCAGAAGCACTAGTAATTCACAAAACTTAAGAGATTATGTTTCATGGTAATCTGTGGCCAATGATGATTGAAGAAACCAATAGCATTTATGTCTTGAAATGCAAGAAGGAAGGAATGCAAACACACTTGAGTGGTAGACTTAGAGGAGCAGTGGGTCAGGAATCAGAGAGACAGAATAACTTAAACCAGGAACATATAAAAACCAGAGGCTGAGGCCAGGTGGGTAGTCAAAAACCAGATATTTGGGAAGCAGGAGATTGATAACAACCAAAGAGACAGTGCAAGTTAGGCTGGAAAGAAACACATGATACCTCGATTCAGAATCAGTCTCCCTTCCACCCAGCCAAACACATTTTAAATGCTGCTCCTGTTGGAGCCAAGGCTAAAGGACAGGCTAGGGGCTCTGTGTCTATATGTGGAAGCAGGGGATTGAATAAAAATAAATTTCTAGATGTAAAATAATGGCAAATTCCAAGGAACTCATTGATAGAGATGTGAAACAACAGCAAGAGAGGAAATAACTATGAAAACAAGTTCCTCTAAGGCAGCGGTTCTCAACCTGTGGGTCGCGACTATTGGAAAACACATCCTGCATATCAGATATTTACATTACGATTCATAACAGTAGCAAAATTACAGTTATGAAGTAGCAATGAAAATAATTTTATGGTTGGGGGTCACCACAACATGAGGAACTGTATTAAAGGGTTGTGGCATTAGGAAGGTTGAGAACCACTGCAAGGCCAAAAAATAGAAGAAAAAAATCACCCCATACAAAAAAAATAGTTTGTTGAACAAGTCACTAGATAATTGGCATTCATAATGATAGTTAGTTTCAGGGGTTTTATTGTATTCTATGTACTTACTCAGTTTTCTGATACATTTCACAAACTTTTAAATAATGTTTAAAGTGAAAATAATTTTGGCACTTGAAGGAAGTCAGTCTCTTATTTATAATATATATATATTTACAAAGAATACCTCCTGTCATGATTGGGCAGTATAGACACTACTGTAATTTATAAACATTGTTTATACTTTTGAATCCACCTAGATTATACGGGTTGGTATGATGCTACTTTTAAAAACAAAATTTTGCATAACATGTATTTTTCACAATTTGTAATGATTTTTAAGTAAGCTTGAATCTGTCAGTCGACCTGTGGTGATTTTGGTATGTGATTAATTACATATGTCTTAAACTTTTATTTTAAGACATATGTAATTATTTTATTTTAACATTTGGATTTCCTTCCTGTAGGAAATCCAAATGTAAAACTTATACAGGGAGAGAACTTTACAGATGGTTTAGCTATGTAAATTAGAGGAAAATATAAATAAAATTTTAGCTCTATTTTCTTTCAAAAATGTTTTATTATAAACAGTTGTGCAAAATGTATATACATATTTTTCTTAAAATCAAACTACTGGTTTGTTTTAAATATTTAACCTTATTAAATGGTACAGATTTTGAAATATGATTTGTCTGTTTATGAATACATGCACATATGATGATTGGGAGAGGGAAAATCAGTGTACTTTTGAACTTGGTGAATGTGATTTAGTTAATCGGGTGATTTGTGGTATCTCAACAGATGTATTTAATTCAATATAAACCACATACATTATGAAATATATATTAAAATTCTTCACACAGTAGTTTACATGTATGAAAGATAGATATATAAGATTTATGAGTAGGATACATGTTACAGATGGTTGGTTGTGAAATACCTGACACTGCAAAGTAATGTTTTGGAAAGGTTATATTAAATTCATTGTGAGTTATCCAGATCCTATATAAAAAAGCCTAATATGCAAATTGTCCCCTCTACTGGGAGTTCGAACGCTCACTATGACGTGCGCTGACCACTAGGGGGCTTTGCAGAACATGGCGGGTGTCAGTGATGTAGTACTGGCAGCAGGTGGCAGTGGAGGCGCTTCCGGCCCCAGTGGGCCCTGATGAGAGTGGGACCACAGCGGGATGGTGGAGCAGGTGAGCAGGCGGCACCAGGCCAAGGCGGGTGCAAGCAGGGCCCAATCGCCCTGCAGACGGCAACCAGCGGGGGCTCCCAGGTGGCTCCCAGGCACTAAGGGAGCTGGGCGGGGCCTGATGACTCAGGTGGATCGGGGCGCACAGGGTCCTGGGGGCCCAGGTGCTGCCCAGGGCCCAGAGGTCAGCTGGAACCTGCCCTTCCACACCAGATGCTTGTGCTTCGATCACCAGCCAGGCTTAGGGACCGTACCTGTGCATGAATATCGTGCACCGGGCCTCTAGTAGTGTAATAATTTTTAAAGAGATCAGATTGGACATTAATTTGAGATGTGTCATTTTCCCCCTCACTACAACACATTCAGGCTCTTTTAGCCTTTTGTGCCACAAACAATAAACATTAACTTATATGTGAGTGCTGAAAAATAAATAAAATACTATATTTAAAAAAATGGAATTCGTATATTCCATCAGAATATTTTAGTAAAATAAATTTACCTTATAAAAATCATCCTCAATAATTGAATCCTATCTTTTTTAGATTTAGCTTATCTGACTTTAAAACTTTGTAATAGTTTTAGACTTATTAAAAGTTTTAAAAATAGTACACACAGTTTTCTTATGTTTTACTCAGCTTTCCCTAATGTTAACCTTTTATGTATCCATAGAGCAATTATGTAACACAGGAAATTAGTATTGGAGCAATAGTTAGTACCATATTTGCAAAAGGGCATGGCAAAACTATTTCCTGCAGTGGCAATGTTAGTGTCTTTTTTAAAAAATTGAACTTACATATTAAAATGATGCATTTTACCATGAGTGAGTTATGCCGCAGTAGAGTTGATTTATAAAGGAGAAATATTAGAAACAATATTTAAAAACAAAACAAAAAAAAACATTGCTGGGGATCATGCTAGTGATAAAGATGTTTCTCAGAAAGGAGGCTGGTATCTCCTCTGTAACTGGCATTTGCTGAGTTCATTACCATCACAATGGAGTATGTACCCCGATATGTTGAGGGAAGAAAGGATCACAGAATTGGGGGCCTGGCTTAAGCCTAGTTTAAACCAGACGGGAAGCCTCAGGGGTAGCTGCATTGATCTGAAGACAGAATTTCCCTGCCCTGAGAGGCCAGGAAACATGGCATTCTTGAGCAGTCTTGGTGGGCTTCTGCCCAAATGAGCTGCCTGCTGTGAGGTCCTGCAGAGGGTCCCTGACTTAACAATGGTTTGACTTAGGATTTTCCAATTCTGTGATGATGGAAAAACAATAAATGTTCAATAGAAACAATACTTTCAATTTTTATCTTTTCCCAGGGTAGTGATACTGGTCAGTGGAAGCAAGAGGCAGGTCCCAGTCAGCCAGGCCATCAGTAGGGTAAACCGCTGATACGCCCCAGTGCACTGTGTTGCCAGCGTGTCTTGCTGTAGTTCAATGCTTCAAACGTTCTTCAGGCCCAGTGTGCTGTCGGCTGTGTGGGTGAATGGTGAGTACCTCTAAACCATTGTCTTCACTTTCAGTGCAGTATTCAACAAATTACATGATCTGTTCAACACTTTTTTTTTTTTTATAAAACAGGCTTTGTGTTAGATGGTTTTGCCTCGAGTACAGGCTAATGTAAATGTTCTGTGCATGTTTGAGGTAGACTGGTTTAAGCTATGATGTTCGGTAGGTTAGGGGTATTAAATGTATTTTCCACTTGTGATATTTTAAATTTATGATGGGTTTATTGGGACGTAATCCCATCATCAGTGGATAAGCATCTGTCTAGGCAGGAGCTAGTGTGAGTAGGTGTGTTGTTACAAAATTTACCAGGCGACCGAAAAATACACAGGGAGTACTCAGAAATTCAGGAAAAACCCATTTATTTTCATATGTACTAGTACAGTGACTCAGGGATGCCTGTTTCCAAATCCTGAATGAGTGAATATGGAGGGAGCTTTCCCTTTATACCTGTTGGTTTCTTTGTCCCCCAAATATGGATCAGGCTTCCGGACTTTTCTCAGGTTTTGCAAAAAGCCCCATGTGTTGGGATGGGGGATGTGAGACCACACCCAAAGGCCTGGCCTGGCACTAGCGCTGATAACCCCTTGTGCGGTTTGTATATGGTTCATGGTTTATGGCCTCTGTAAAATGGGAGTATTCCAGGAAACAGGTTCTGCAGGACAGGACAGGCATCAATGGAGTTATTATCGGCTAGCAAGAGTGTGTGTTAGAAGGCAGGTTACTGGCACAGATTCAGATTGCTAAGCCCCCCCTCCCCCAAATGTCTTATATTCCCCATCAGTGTAAGAAGTCAGCTCAAGGGAGCACCAGCCTGTCTGGGAACTGATCACTTCAGGAGTCACTATGGACCTACAATTGCACCCCATAATTAAGCCAGCATTTTACAGGCCTGCCAGAAAGGAGGGCATGGAGGTCATCTAGGATCTACGAGAGATTATGTAGGTCCTGGTGGTGTCAGCTTTTGCCTCTCTCCCACTCCCCTGCAGGAGAATACAGAAGATGAGAAGGACTGGTGAGTTTGTTATCCCTCTTCTAATAGGACAAGTTAGTTCTACAAGCTTTTCTACAAGTTAGTTCTAATTTGGGGGTATGAGGTCACCGAGACCATTCTGATACTTAAAAACAGGCCTCATAGATATGGCATCTATCCAAGAATGTTGTCAAGGGTGTGGAGCTAATAGATCCTACAGGAAGTATTTGAAGGTAGCAGTGGGATAAGGTTGTTTGCATGAGTTCCACCTTTTCTAGTTACCTAACTATCTTTGTATCCTATTACTTATTCAGAGGAAATAAACACTATGATTTTAGTATATTTCTTTCTCTCTAGTGAGAAAAGTTATTCTTTAACTCTTTGAAAAATCATTAACTAGAGTTTGGGTTGAAGGATTAACAATGCCTGAAATTGAAGTCACCTGTTCAACCCCCTCCAGGACCAATTAAATTCACTTGTTAAAAATCTAGATGATTCTAAAGTGAAATCAGAGTTAGAAACTGCCAAATACAGTTTAGGCAAAGGTCGTGGATCACATTTTGTGAGTGATTTAATTGTGTCTTATTTTTAATTTGATCTCTAAGAATAAATGTTTGGATTGAAAGCAAAGGATAGAAAAGGAATAATGGGGTAACTTTGGGGGCTTCTGAAAATAGGAAAGTATTGACTTGGGGCAGAAAGGTGCCAGAAAGTTGGAAAGCAATACAAAGAAATTTACCTGTTTTTAAAATTTTCCCAAGGCTCTTCCTTTCAGCAATAAAAACTTAGAGATTAGCACTTGATAAATTCCTTCTTTTTGTGCATAAGCGAACCATTTCCATAATAATGTGGGCATAACCCTCACATAGGATATTTCCTGGAAAGATCCGTTGTTAGGGTTGAGTGTATGGCACCATGTGGTGATAATGTGAGGAATTCTGGTAAAGGAAAATGCAGTAGATTTGACATAAGTAAGTGGAGAAGGTTAACACACGGACAGACATGAAACAGACATCCTGGCACACATTCCTCAACTATATTCTTGAGATCTTCCAAAGAATCTGGAAACTGACCCATCTGGCTTCCCAATGACAGAATACTCTGACTAGTTTCTTTGCTAGTTGTCAGCAAAGCAGAAGTTTACCCAAGAAAAGGAAAAAAATAAATCAGTGTATCAAATATATCTACTTTTTTTTTTTAATCTTCACCCAAGGATATTTTTCCATTATTTTTTAGAGAGAATGGGAGAGAGAGGGTAAGACAGAGCGAAATATCCATGTGAGAGAAACATACTGATTGGTTACCTTCTGCACTGCCCAAGCCCCGACTAGGACCTGGGCCAAGGAGGAGTCTGCAACCGAGGTATGTGCCCATGCCCTTGAGCAGAATCAAACCCGGGACCCTTCAGTCCGCAGGCTGATGCTCTCTATTCCCTGAGCGAAACCGGCTAGGGCTATCTACATTTTTTCTTCTTCTCTTTTTCTTGTCTTATATACATCTTGCTTTTGCCTTGCTTAGATTAAGTTAAGCTATTATTGGCTTTCCTTTTATTTATTTATTTTATTTTTTAAAAAAAATATATTTTATTGATTTTTTACAGAGAGGAAGGGAGAAGAATAGAGAGTTAGAAACATCGATGAGAGAGAAACATCGATCAGCTGCCTCCTGCACACTCCTTACTGGGGATGTGCCTGCAACCAAGGTACATGCCCTTGACCGGAATCAAACCTGGGACCCTTCAGTCCACAGGCCGACGCTCTATCCACTCAGCCAAACCGGCTAGGGCATTGGCTTTCCTTTTAAATGTATAAGTAAATTGTGTAATGATAATTATCACATGCCTTTGACAGGCAATTGGAAGGTCTGAAAAATAAGCAGCAAAACTTGTTGGCTAACACTGCTTATGAAAACACTTTAAAAAAATAAACAAAGATCAAGTAATTCTAGTGAAAATGAGGCTGCTATTGCTTATTGAAAATACCAGTTATTGCTCATCTATTGAGTATGAGGAAATGTGCTAGTCGTATTACACATTTTATACTTTCTGTAATACTAAGAGTTATTTCACATGAGAGACAACTAAAGCCCAGGAAAATTACATTTTCAAGGCCAAAAAGCTAGTAAGTGTCAGAGCTAGAATTTGAATCCAAGTATCTGTGGTTCCAAAGCTTGGCCTTTTTTCCCCACTGGCATATGCTGAGGATAAGTTCATAAATTAAAATAAAAAAGCCACAAATTTAATTATGAATATTTTAAATCCTAAAAATTATATTTCATGAAGTTATAGTTAGCAAATCTGAGTCACTACATATAAAATTTGCTGGTCACAGAAAAAAGTGTTAAATTTAAATCCTTTCATATTTCCAGGTTGCAATTTATATTTTTACCAGAAGGTGGCAGTGTTGTTTTTATTACCACAGTAAAGATACTTGGCTTTCAGAACCTTTCCTTTTCTTAAAGAGGGGTATTTCTTGTTCGTTGGTCAAAATTTCATTTGCATCTTTTAATTATCATTGTTCCTATACTTCTGGTGATTTTTCCAGAATTATTTTTTCATTGCAGGTAATGGGAAGGATTTCCAGTTAGAAGAGAAACTATTTAATGAGAATTATTTGCCAGTGCAATTTTCACTACTTTTTTTTTTTCTCATTTGAAATAGAATGGCACACATTTCTGATTTCATTGGTTTTCTATCCAGATATTGGCCAAGAATGAATTTTAGATAGTCTATATTTTATTTTAAACACCAAATAGCTATTTAAATGATCTTCCATTAAAATAGTATTTCTTATAATGCATAGAAAAGAACTAGCAAAAATAATAAATTTCTAGGTTTTGACCAGTTAGTCTCTCCTTTGGCAAGCATGAATTCTAAAATTATTAACTTTTTTGCTGTTATACTGGAATTTCCTGCCATTAATATCTATAAGACCATCTGAAAATAGAATTTTAGAAAATGAATCTGAGGATATAGATGATATGTTCTCATATTTATTATATACTTTTATTATATACAAGTATGTTTCTAATTCTCAAACCCTTTTGGGCTAGCCAGGAAATGCATTATGTTCTGTAGTTCTCTTACAAACTGTCTCTCTCAAAGTTTCTTTTTAATTCAGTTGGGGCTATAATATGCAGTGCTATGACTAGAGTTACTGTCCTCAAAAACTTAGCATCTAATTGGTGAAATAAAGCCTTAGTTTGTGCAGAGTTAACAAGTACAACAATTCAAGATTTAAATAAACATCAAAACATTCAGCTTCCAGAAACATTTATTGGCCTTTTACTTAATTCCAGGAACTGTTGGATCTCCAAATCGGCTATATTCTTCTGGGTCTCATGGACTTTGGTAAGTAGAATTGTGGTTAAACAATTATATTAAAATAGAGTTCACTTTTGTCACCAGGCTTTTTATGTAGAGGAGTTTGGTGTCAAGCACAGCACTGATAATACAGAAATATCGATCCTACCCTCCCTGCCCCTCCCAAGTCGGTGCTTACAGTCAATAAAACTGTAAAGAAATATAATATGGAGTGTTGAAATTGTTACCAGAATGCACAATGGGAGTGACTCAACACTTTATCTAGAATTTTTATGCAGGAGAATGACAGCTTGGTTAGTGATTTAGAACGTGATAGATTGACGTTATGTTACAAAGCAAAACCTGATCACAAATGGCTTGCACAGCTTTATGCTCAAACTGGTTTAGTTAGAGCTTGCTCCACAGTGGAACAGGCATTTAGAAGCCCTGAGCCTGCATCATAACATCATTTCCCACAGGCGATCCTGCTTTTTGCTTTACAGAAAGGAGACAGACATTAAATAGGACTCCTTTCAGCTTCTATTTACATCTCTTTACACCCTGTTTACCAATTTTCATACCGCCTCAGTGGAAAAGAGGCCCTTCTGTTTCAAAGGTAATCTACCTACCTAGTCCCTTCATTTCATTCTGAGTCCCTCTGATCGTCTTTCTCAGGGCCTTGCTCAGTACTCTGTAGAATACCTTAATCTCTTCTCCCTTCCTCTTTCACATCTAAAGAATTCAAGGTTCTCCCTTCTCTAGAAAATTCACTCACTTCCCTTTTGTCTCCTACATGCCCACCTCCAGCCCTGATCTGCCTCCCACATTCAGTCATATGTATAGTGGACATGTCCCTTGGGTGAAATCACAGGCAGCATAAACTCTGTTTGCAGCAACTGAGCTCACCATCTACCCTGCCTCCCCCAAGTGGGCCTCTTTTCTTTTCCTTTTCTCTACTTTGGGTAATGGCTGTGCCCAGCTGACTCCCAAACTCCCTCTGCTTTTGCATTGTAAACCCATCAGCAGTCCTATTCCAAACCCCTAAATGATCCCTATCTTGACAACAGGCTATAACCAGCAACAAATATTGTGGCCATAATTTCAAAGCAAGTATAACATATAAATATAGTTTTAAATTTCTTCAATAAATATGTATTGGGTTATACCTTATGAAAGCAGAATTCACAGAATGCCATATCTAGATTAAACTGAATTTTTATTTCTCCATTATCTATATATATTGTCAAGAAACAATTGAATTCAGAAAAAAATCAAGAATGATAAAATACTAAATTTAATTTCTTGGCTTAATTTTCATTTTCAAATAAGAAATTATGATAATTTAGTCATCTGAAATATGAATCACTTGCTGATATCAACTCAAAATGGAAATGCTTATTCTCTTGAATTCTTTCCTGCTCCACAGCACCCAGCTGATTGGCTAGAGCCAGTCCTGGGGAAAAGCTATGAAATAAAATAGGTGGTTTTGAATATTTTAAAAAGAATTTCATCAGGAATTAGGGTGTCAAAGCAAAAATTGTATTGGGCATATTAAAATAGGCAAGAAAGACTTTATTCACAAGAGATTAGAACTCAGTCTCTCAACTCCACAGAAACAAAAAGAAGTATTTATTTTTTTAAGAGGTGAGGAGAGGGAGACATCACAGGCCATCTGTGTTTTCCAACTGGCTTTAGCCAAAAGTAAACTTTCTCTTATCTTCATGACAGGACGTAGTTTTACAATGCAGATCAAGGAAGCCACTGAGGTGAGGCTCCTATCCTTCCCCAGAAATGGGGGGCCTGGGGAAAGGGGTGCTATCTTCTAGGTTGTAAAACAGGCAAGAAGCTTTTAAAAATATTTACACCTCAAAGGGGCAGAGAAAGAATTTACAATGACCAGGTTTCTAAGGTACTGTAAAGGCTCTAAGCAAGGGAGTCAGGGCCTAGAGTCAGCAAGAAGCTTTTCTGACATTGAGTCCAGCTGAGGGAATGGAAAGGCTGTCTGGGTAAAGGGGAGGCAAATTCTTTGACTTCATTTCACATTGCCCCAAAGCCTCTCTGAGCACATTTCATACAGCATATCCGTGTAGCTGCTTGGTGTTTGATTTTGGATTTAGGGAATCTGTGCTATAATAGCCCTTCTTAAGTTTTAGTCTGACTCATCCTATTACTTTATAATTAAACAGTACATCTGTCAATGGATTTGTGTTTTTAATCAAAAGAGTATAATCGAACAATAGAAATTAAATTTTCTAGAAACTGTGAAAAACTAAGCCACAGTGTCCTTAACAGACATTGAGTTTGGCTCTTTACATTCTCAATGAAGAGGAGAACGCATAAAAGACTCTGCTGTGAACAGAGCAGGCAGCGATATCACAGGCTCCGACACACTAAAGCTAATTACGTACAGTAAATGGTTTGAATGTGGGCCAATACGAGATTGGGGAGTAAGCATATTAAAGGCACTATAATAGAAGACATGAAATGAGACAAAAGAAATGAAGGATGGAAATGTAATGCACGGAAGGAAAGCCATACGGGAGATTAAGAAAATTACATTGCTATTGTGCTTCATTCCAGTTACAGTGAATGACCTTCTTTGGCAATGGTTCATGAATCCAGTCTTTATAAGAGAACACAGACACATACAATGGCATGTAGGTTAGCTTCTTTTTGCCTTTCTGTTTCTTTCCTTATTCATCCTTCGGTAATTAGCTGCATTGCAGATATGCGATTTTATACATAAAAGCTTAAAAAATGGAGATGCAATAGGCTATGCTCATTTAGCTAAAGACTTCTCCAATGTCACATCCTCTTCACTAGTCATGAAACTGCTGGATTTATACATTAATAACTGTTTAATTGATGAAGAAATATGTTGTATATTACTGGATTAAAGGGGTCCATTTGCCTGTGGCATCAAAGCCCACTAAGACATGAACAGGAGCTTACAGCAAAGAAAGTAAGGGTTTATTTCAGGAAGGGGCCCATGCCCAGAGACAGGTTAGTTAATGCCAAAGACCTGGCTCCCCGATGGCTTCTAGGGGGTGGTTTGTATAGGGGAAACATCATTAATCACGGCGATTAAGGCAGTTGGGGTCATGGTCAGGGTTGTGTTCTGCACTGATTGGTTGGTGCAGGGGTGGTTGGTCCTGATGTCAGAGGTTTTGAAAAAGTTTCTCGACCAGAGTAATAGACATGCATGGGAACAGAATGCTTTATTTTTATGCTTAGAAGCACAACCTTACCTTTTTTTAATTGAAAACTAAATACTGGCAGCGTATAGCATGAAAATAATCAGGAGTTGCTCAGAAAGGCAAGCTCTGTGAGTCATTCATATGGGATAAATTTTAGCTCAATATATGCCTTAATAGTTATGGGCTCCAAAGATCTTTGTTCAAAAATCTGTGTGTAAGTAACAGTAAAGCACTGTGAAAATCAAAGTAATCATTATTTCTCTGTTACTGATAAGCAGTATTAAGCTATGAGGCTGAGAAAATGAGAAATAACTTACTAAAATCATCACTGAGTTCATTTAATATCTAGATACCAGAGGCTTTAACATTAAACTAATCATAAGAACACAGTTCATTACACTGCTAAGATACTACCACGAGAGATAATAAGCCTGAAGAATCTTCTAAAAAAATCCTCACAGCCTTTTTTTTCCTTTTTCCTCTTGCTAGTACATTTCTAACGTGCTTTTATCACATCCGATTTTCTCTAGTTACAGAAATGCTAGGTACTCGTACTGGAAATGTGACATTGATTAGAAGAACAACACTTGCTATCCCAGAAATAGCTAACTTTGCAATGGCAGTGTTATTTTAGGTTATTGCTAAATTCCAAAAAATTAAAACAAGATTTTTACTAAACAAAGGCAAGGGAAAGTCATCTGACCATCTGGCTGTGTTATTATGGGGTATGTGATAATGAATACAATAACTAAGTTTACAAACTAGCTTTCAACAAAATAACTTGTTTTCAATAACTGTGAATTAATGAAAATAAAACCTAGTTTTGATTTCAGTCGTTGAACATTTGTTCTCACACTTTCCTGAGAGTAATGATTCTGAAAATAGAAGAAAAATTTATTCAGCAATATTGAAGAACGGATGTTTTAGGGAATGTCTACTTCTGTAACTATTAATTTATGTGTTTTCTCATATAACCACTCTTAAATCAGTGATGGATGAAACTTAACATTGCAAAACCAATAAACTTTTGGTATGTCTCCAAGTTAATGTTATAGGCAAATGATCTTGGATAAATAATCTGAAGATTACAAAACTAGCATAATTCCATTAGTTTAATAAAAATACAGATAACAATGTAGTAATATCTAGTTCTTCAACCTTTAAGCTTATGCTCTTTTTTGGGGCGGGGGGGGGGGGGGATGTGGCTCTACTAGTATTCTTCTTGCCTCCTGGATGTCCATTTTTCTCCTGTTCCCAGTCTTCTTGTTTATACTGTTTAAGGGTCACCCACATCAGTTCTCGAGTTCCAAACACACATTTCTGATTGTTCCTTTAGCTTCACATACCCGTGCTATTGAAACTGGACTTAGAGTCTACACATTGCTCTTCTTTCCAACTGTATTTATTCTATTACTCACTTCTGAGTCACACAGATTTAAATCGTCTTAAATGTTTTGGACTCTTTAGCATTCTTTACTGTACAAAGAAATTGTCAATGCCCAGCCACGTGTCCTCAGCCCATCCCAAGGAGGCTACTCACAGACAGCTGCCACACTTGCTGGCATCTGGGACAGTTTTGACCTAGGAATAGAGCAGACTGGCAGTCAGGAAGTCAATTGCTTATAATTTAAACTAATACTTTAAACTAACATTTAAAATGTATAAACTATACAGACTGAAAATATTCAAGTTAGTCTTCTAAATGAAGGTTTTTGGTGATTTTGCAGAAACTACATATTCACAGTTTTATATACTCAGCTACTGATTGATGGACATATCAGAGACAAATCTGCAAAACATCTGTCAGAAAATGAAATTTCAAAGTTCCCTCACAGGGCTAACATAAAACACATATTTCTTTTTATCATATTGCCCATTTTTGAAAGGAAGATGTGGAAATCCCTGTCTTAAACAAATCATACAAATTACATTTCTTGCCACATAAATCTAGCGAATGGGTCCCCTATCCACCTTGTTTCCTTCCCAGGGCATTATCTGCCAGTCATTTTGTTTCATGGCATATTTATTATGACCTTGCTATTTTCGATGTGGCTTATCTATGACCTGTTCGAAATTCCCCCTAAGCAATAAAGCAAGGTCATGACTGAAATGATGATGGAGCACCATGCGTGGGGAGGGGAGCAGCACACTGGAACTTGATCTGGGGTGCCTGACACAGACGTCTAGCCCAGCTGACTTTAAATCTTCCATATGTAGACGGTGCTGAAAGAGTTCTGGTCTCTTGGCAGAAAGGCTCCTGTGGCCCAGGCAGAGAGGATGTCAGGGACCTCGAGGAAATCATTGCCAGGGACAGAACGCTGATATGTAATAAGTTCATTGGTCGTGCTTCCAGTTCTGCTCTTGATGTAGTCATGATTGTGCCTTAGAAATATAAGGTAGAGAACATGCATCCCAATCACACATGTTCCTGAAACCAATGCAGGTGTCTTCATATATAGTAACTTATTTAGTCCACACAACCTGTTGGGAAGGTTCAACAGATGAGGAAGTGGAGATTTGAGAAAGTTAAATGACTGTAATTCAAACAATCCATAAAATGAAATAATACATTTTGAAGCTGTGTATACCCAGTAATAAGAAGATCTAACTCTTTCTTTCTTGCACACAACACACACAAAAGGTGTCCTTTTGAGGCTGCTTTGGACTCAGCAAATAATTGTTCTGAACAGCTCTATAACTAAGCATAGTCCAGGAAATGTTTCAATCCTTAGAGATAATATCATGCATCATAAAATTTACTGTATATTAGCAGAAACGCTTGGTAAAGAGAAGAGCACAGGAAATTATCAAGATTATATGATAACATTTTTTCATAAATAAACTGAAAGAGCAATATAAAACATCAATTATAATCAACATTTACCTTTTTAGACTTTGACTTCACAAAATAAATCAGAAATGAAGTTGTTGCATCAGCGGTAACTAGCCCAGCCCTGCCACAGTCAGGGGATTTAGAATGGAAAAGGGATACTAGTTCCTCTCCAGATGCCTCTTCAAACTCCTCTAATCTCCACCTGACCTTTTGCCCACTTCCTCAATCCATCCATTTTCTGGGCTGTTATCACTGCTGGCAGTTTGAAGAGTTGCGGAGTGTTGGACAATACTTAGAGGTACTCTGCGGGATTGTTGTCCTCTTGAAAGAGAATTGCGTTACTTTCACTCCTTTGGCCTTTGTTTTGCTTCCCAATATCCTATTTCCCAAAAAGAACCCTCTGGAAGATTTGGTTCTTCCCCACCCCCTTCATCACATTTGAAATATCATCTTCATTAGACTAATGTTTTTTCAAAGGACAGAGAAAGACTTGGCTGCAAGATTTTGTTTGCCTACCCTGCAAAACCCTCTCAGCCAGGAGGTCCTGCAGGTCAGGTCTGGTTGCAGCCTTGAGATGGGAGAAGGATGCGTTATAGAGAGCACAAGCACACTGGCTGTTTTCCTCATTCCCAGCAACAAGGCTGCTCGAAAGTTCCAAATTCAGAACTTAACACGAAAGGTCTGATGATTTGTCTTTCTCTTTTTCATGATTAAATACATTATATTCTGTGGAATTGGTAGTTAAAAGGAATAAATATTAGGAAATGGAGATCTCAATTAAGAGTACTCTTTTATTTTTAATTAACTATGTCTGTGAATAAAAGGACCTCTTAAAAGGCAAAAGATTTATGCGATCTGAAGAGAAACCAGAGTTAAAAAGGAGCTCTTAAACGCACTCATTATTCTTTGTTTAATGGTGAGATTTAAAGAATTTAAAAGTAACCATAGATCAGAACATGGATGCTTGCACACTACTCACCTATCCCTCAATTAGAGTGAAATTACGAAAAAAAGTGGATTTAAGCAATAAAATATGGAATTCTTATTATAAAAATAGAGCCTCAATGCTTTGTAATAATGACTACCATAATAATGTTGTATTCATTCTTTGTTTTGAATATTTGACCCTGTTCTTTTATATTATCTGTAACTTTAGGAATGCAGTTGTTTGTACTTTCCACTTTCACAGTATTCGGATGCTTAGAGAAACTGAGTTTGAATCACTGCTTTCCAGAATGAGGCTTCTCTTCATGTAGCAAAAAGTTAAATAGCTAAATAGCAAGGGGTCTTTGCAAAAGCATTATTATAGTAAAAAAAGATAATAGAACATGGGCTTTCTGGAAAGTTCTTGGCATCATTATTCAATCTTTAAAGATTCATTCTAGTAGAAGAAATTTAAAATGAATGAAAACATAAAATAAAATTCTACTTAAGAAGCAAATTCCTAACTTTACAAGTAAATCCAGCTATTTAAATATTTTTTTAATTCTATGGGGCTGCATTATTTGTTCAGTTTTTTCTCTTTCTACTAGAGTCTAATCCTTTTATTAATCTTCTATTTAAAGGTTAAAAGTTGCATGAGTTTATTTTATTTTTTCTATCTTGATATATCAAAAGGGTACAGAATTGTAAGGCTAAGCATTGTACTACCATCCTTTCTTCACAAAATAAAGTACTGCCATAATTCCAGATTCTTGCTGCTTATCTCTGTCATTTATGTTTTACAAGAGTTATATGGGAAAATGGAGCTTAATTTCTATCTGCAGTTATAATATTTTAGAAGTGGGCTCAGCAGCAAATAATGAGAGAAAGATTGCCTTCAGAATAATGCAAATAAACTTTGTGTTTTCCTTTGTAACATCACCGTGGTACAAAGATGAGATGGGGTAGCCATTATGAACAATGACAAGTCTTATTTAATCTAAAAGCAAGGGCAAAGTGCTTTCTTATCATAGTGGGTAGCATGTAAATGTCATAAAAGCAAGGACAAGCCTACTGAGGGTGGAAAAGCTACTTTACCCAAATCAAATTTTCTTTCTCATTTTAACATCATCCAGCTCTGCAGCCATGTGCTTAAAAACCCCATTAGATCATTGCTAGTATTCCCAAGTTTGCATTTTATCATTTAAAATTTGGAAATGGGAGAAGCTATTAGTAAGAAATAGCGAAGCAAATTCCTAACCTTACAAGTAAATCCAGCTATTTGAATATTTTTTTAATTTTATGGGGCTGCATTATTTGTTCAGTTTTCTCTCTTTCTAATAGAGCCTAATCCTTTTATTAATCTTCTATTTAAAGGTTAAAAGTTGCATGAGTTTATTTTATTTTTTCTATCTTGATATATCGAAAGGGTACAGAATTGTAAGGCTAGGCATTGTACTACCATACTTTCTTCACAAAATAAATTTTATAGAAATAAGAAATACTATGTGAAATCATGTACTAGGGTTGAACATTTATTTTTTTATAGTTATATGTTTGAATTAAAGTGCGTCTTTACTTTCTATAATATATCTGATTTTTCCGTGCAATGCCTTGACCCTGTAGGGAGAAACAGAGTTCTTAGGATCTCCCAACCCCACTTCAGTAAATTAATTTACAATAAAGTAAACTCATTCTAATTCAGCAACTTAAACAATTTTAATTTAGGTAACTTGACAACTAATTCTTTGGGGCATGATTTAATATTTCAAAAAAATTTCATCATCATAAGCTATTTGCCAGGATGCCGTCTGGTATACATGATGTGGGGCTTGTGTGATCGCCTAGTAGTGTCAGGAGCCAAGATCTATGGAGTCAAGTGATTTTGTCTGGTTTCTGCTTTGGAGAGACTGCTCCTATATATTCCTTAAATTAGTGACTGCTGTGCTAATTCATGGATGTTTGCGCTGTTAAAAGATAAATAGAAATTTTAAAAGATAAGGCATATTAAAAATTGTTAAGAGTTTATTTGAGCAAAAACTGATTTCAATCAGGCAGTATGGTTAGGATGCTCCACCGACAGGAGCTGGGGGAGAGCCTTTATAGAAAAAAGGCAGAAGCAAAATTTAAAAATTATTGATTGGCTATCGCTAAAGCCTAGTTGGGTGTTTGTAATTCCTTGCCCTTAGGTTTCAATTCTGTAACCTTGAGGGATTTACAGGCTTAGATTTTGGTTTACTCACATAGGCTGCCATAGCACTAGCGCCACCTCAGTCTCATGGCCTCCTTGTTTAGTTAATTAAACAGGGAATTATGCTGAGATTTACTATTGGAGTGCATGCGTTCCACCTTTCGCCACCAATCATGAAGTCTCTGCACATAGCATTTTCTTGATACTAATCCCTCACTCTTCTGCTGATCCACTGTGTCTCTTTGCTAGGGTACAACAAAACTGTTGACACCCTTCCAGAGCTTCCACAGTTTGGGGGCAACCTGAGGCTACCTAACTACTTCCATCTTCCAATACTGTATGATCCTGACATGCCATGTTGAATATGACCTCATGCAAGGCTCTTCCTAGAGGTGGGGTCAGCAAACTACTGCCTGTAGGGAAAATCCTGTGGTTGCCTGATACTGTAAAGAAAGTTTTATTGGAACACAGCCACACATGCTCATTTGTGTGTTGTCTGTGGCTGCTTTCATGCTTCAAGGGCAGAGCTGAGTAGTTGTGACAGAAATGATAGATGCCACAGAGCCTAAAATATTTAATACCTGGGCTTTTACAGAAAAGATTTGTTGACTCATCTCTCAGAGGCTTGAAGCCTTCCCAGGGTATTCTGGGTAAACATGTCACTGTCCTCTCTCCCTCTCTCCTGTTCTCAAGATCCACCATTCCTAGCAGGAATTTTCCAGAAAGGAAAAATGAGGACATAGGTTTCTCCCTCTTACTGTCTTCCTGTCTCCTCTATTTAAATGTCAGGGGACATGGGGTAGGCGTGGGGTGGAGGGATTCTCTTCTTGTCTGGTAGATGTTCCCTTAAATAAATGTCTCCTTTTTGTAATGGTATTTACCTTGTTTCCTATGTTGAGATCCTAGTGGCAAGAAGGGATTGGGAGGGAGAAGCAAGCTTACAAAGAGGAGAAGATAAATCAGGAGATTTTCAACAAACATTGTACTTGTTACACATGGCCTACTTTTATTTTCCTACTTGTGTAAATAAATGCCAGTAACTAGGCATGTGAAAGAGTAGTTTGTTACTTCATTCTTCTCAGTAATGCAAAAATATTCACTTGAATTATTTTCCTCAAATTAAGTAAAACATCATAATTACAAATGATCAGATAAGTGGAAAATAAATCAGGAAGACATTCTAAGATTAATATTGTGATATTAGCAACCATGTGGAATGTTCAAATTGTGTTTCTTTTCTTTCTATTCTTACACATTTGGATATATATCTCTATATAAAATCTTTATTTCTATCTATCCACTCTAAATTGAATAATGCCATACACATTAGGAGTGGATATTCAACTACATTTAGGCTAATTTATATAGAATAATGTAATAGACTTCAGTGATGAGAAGATAGTAAATACTTTTATTTATGCAATTTAGGAAACATCTGAATGAGATGTTTCTAGTAGCCACAGAACTTATGTACTTATTTTTTTCACTATAATTTTATGCTACAGTAAAGATCAAAACCAACATTCACAGATATTAGGTCTAATCCAAATAGTTTTTTTGTTATCTCTTTAGCTAAGCATAGTCAGCTTTAACAGTGGAATTCTTAAGAATAGTGTGTAGAATCAATCTTTTTAAAATCATAATTTAGCCCTGTTGGTGTAGCTCAGTGGTTGGACATCAACCCATGAACCAAGAGGTCACTGGGTGATTCCTGGTCAGAGCACATGCCAGACCAACCCCCAGTAGGGAGCGTGCAGGAGATAAGGGATCAATGATTCTCATCATGTCAATGATCAGGTATGTCAGGATCATGTCATCATCATTGATGTTTCTCTCTTCCTCTCTCTCTAAAATCATTAAAAATATATTTAAAATTCATAATTCATATTATCCCATCAAACACACTTATTTACACGTTACTCTATCTCCTATCAAGGTGGATCCACTGCTGTTTATATTATTAATTGGGTTAGGGTTTGGTCATAATCTTTATATCAAAAATTATTCACACAGCATCTTGCTTGTATGTTTGAAATTATAACTGTTACCTGATTTCCATGAGCTGATCAAAAGCTGTTTCAATTTGTCAGCCAAATGTTGTGTATCTGTCTCCTTCATAAAGGTTCAACTTAAAATGATTTTAAAATTCTCTCATTCTTCTCTCACTACTAACCTTTACTCACTCTTCCCACTCCTAAGCTGAACTATTTTATCTCAGATTTTTTCTGAGGAAATCTGAGCAATCCAAAGTAAACTACCTTATCTCTCATCTGCAAATCTGCACACCTACTTGCTTTACTATATTTTTGCTCTACATTCTTCTTTTTTATTTCCCATTAAAAATAATCCTCCTATTTTCACATGGTCCTTTAGCTAGTGTTGCATGATCCCTTTTATAGCAAAAGTCATCCAAAGATTTAAAAATACCCATTCTCTCTCCATAGTCACTTCCTATCCTCTCCTCAACCCCTTTCAATCAGAGTTTCATTTCCACTACTCCATTCAAATTACTCTTGTATAATTGCTCTGTGATCTCCATCTTTGAGACCCAATGTACAATCCATGGTATTCTTTTTCTAGAGCTCTTAACATTTAACACCATTGATCTATATCTCCTTTTAATAACATATATCTTTTAAATCTGGCTTCTGGGCTGCAACCCTCTTCAGAATCCTGCACAGTTTTCCTCTTACTTCACTAGTAGCTACTTTTCAGATCATTTTTCTGTTTTTTTTTTCTCCTCTTCTGATTCACTAAATATTGGAACACTTGGTGCTCATCCCTGTGTCTTTTCTTTTTATCCATTTATACTCACATTCTATATGCTCTGTTCTATTTCATAACTTCAAGTACCATCTCTATACTTGTAATTCCCACTTTATATCGCAAGCACTCATTGCATTCCTGAACTCAATAACTATAAATGCTTGCTTGATTTTTTGTACTTGAATGTCTAATACAGCTCTCTATGAAATTTTATTATCCTAAGCCTTTTCCCCCCAAAAACCTGATAGTCCCTCAGTCTCAATATATCACAACCTGATCATGAGCAGTAGTATCTCAATTTTCAAAAATGCATCCTGAACTCATTTCTTGTTCTGCTACTATATTGTCCCAGTCACATAGCTTCTCACCTGAGTACTGTAATAGTTTCAGCCCAATTCATACTTCACATAGAGTACTTCACAAGAACTTCACGTAACTCTACTAACTGAGGGGAAGACATAAGAGTGAGGGAAGGGGTCTGGATGGTACAGCTCAGTGGCTGAGCATCAACCTATGAACCAGGAGGTCATGGTTCAATTCTCCGTCAATGCACATGCCCTGGTTGCGGGCTCAATCCCAGTTGAGGGGCATGCAGGAGGCAGCCGAACAATGATTCTCTCTCATCATTGATGTTTTTATCTCTCTCTCCTTCTCCCTTCCTCTTTGAAATCAACAAAAACATATTGTGTGTGTTTTTTTAAAGAGTGAGACAAAGGAAGGAATATAAACTTGGAGGGACAGGGTCATTTGTGATCACATTTATTAACTTCTGATGTTGTATGTATGAGAACTCAGGATGCAAGATTGTCTATGACTTAAATAGCTTTAGATGGAAAGGTATGGGGTATTACAAACTCTACTACAAACCCTAATAGGATATAAGACAAAAATTCCATGCAATGATAATTTTTAGTGTTATAAGTGATGTGGTTTAGGTTGTAGAGTTGAATGGGAGAAATACTACTTCATTTATATTACATTTAGGAAGACAAGGGCTCTGGACTTAAAGCTGATATGAAGTAGGGACAATCAGTTGTTGGGGAAGGCCATAAGAAGACACGAAGATGTGAAAGCTGGTTTGACTCCCAAACTGGGCTGGGGCAATTGGAGACTCCCACTCCCTCCATTGTGCTTGGAGTGTGTGCCCCCTTGTCTTCCCAATACTAGAGGCTGCCCAAGCACACGGCCTTGAGGTAGAAGTGTGTTGGTGAGACTATCTGGACTGGGTACATGACTAAACTCAATTAAGGCCCCTATATAAACTTTTTAAGATTTGATGGGTGGGTGCAGAAATCTACTTGTCTTAAAGATTCATAAGTTCCCTTGCTTATTAAACCTGCCACCTACCAGCCTGGAGTGCTCTGCCTTTTTCTTCAGTCTCTCCCTGGCCCTGAGAATGGGGCCAGTTTCAGATTACACCCGGGAAGCTCCCAAAGAGGTTGCCACCCAATATCAATCTATACACTTAATTAATACATTTCCATTTTTTAGAATAACTTTTCCACTGCAAGGACTGTAACTTCACACAATTCCACCCACTGTGTAATATCTACATGTCGTGAAAAGCTCTGATAACCCAAGTCCCCTCCAATGGCAATAATGGTTCTTACCCAGTCTGCTCACATGCTCATATTTTCACACGTTCTGGTTTATCCTGAATGATCCCTCTCACCACTGGAAACAGGTTAGGATAATGAGAACTACAAAGCTGTTTTGACTAGATCTTTGACGGGGTTTAGAATTGTTCAGTTGAATCATTCTGATGTCTGGCCCCAGGCAGTGGTGAGGAAATCAAGGAAGGACAGCAGCTGAAAATGTCCTGGTGACTCTCAGATCCTTTCAGGTACATGGTCTGCTCTGAGAGTACTGGGCGAAGAACTCTGACTTTTCTTTCTCCACTTTATTTCCTCCTATAGTAGGAAATGATGTCTTTCATTTAAAACTACTTTGCTTCTCATATATTTCTCCTTGACCTCCTTAGACTAGAAAGTGGGGGGCAAGCAGCCATGAAAGAAATGAAACTGAAAAACAAAGTATGTGATAAGAACCGAATTGCAGGTAACAAAATAGCATCAATAACATTTATGAAAAATGAGGACATATTTTGCTTTAAAAACTAAAGGGGAGAAAATTTCATTATTGAAATAGCTCATCCTCATGGCCATTACCATGTTTACTGTCAACATAAACATCCAAACCTATAGATAATTTTTATGAGTTTATTTGAGCCAAATGAGGACAATTGGCAGGAAGCAAAATCTCAATGGATTGAGATAATGCTCCAGAGAATGGCAGATTTGCAGCTTATTTTATACATTAGAGTAAAAGCAGGAGACATAAGGAACATCACATGAAATTCATTGGTGATAGATTAGGGAGACAGGAAAAAGAAAGAAGGGAAGTCTGGATAAAAAATAAAATGGAGGGAGAGACACATACTTCTTTTACATCGGTGGCTATAGGATAGTTAACAATTAACATTTGCAGCACCTAAAGATGGTATTTTGGGAATAAGGTAATGAAGTGTTCTGTGGTCTCGTGCTCAGTGGGAGGTTGTGCCCTGAGGAATGTGGAAAAGGAAATGACTCTGACATTCCAAGGGTGTGTTATCTCAGATGCAAAATAGACGTCTTGGACAGGCTCACTTAAGTCAAAGATTTACCTTTGTCAAGGAAGCTAATGGCCTGTGACTGCCCACCATGACTTGCTTTTAGTTGGAAATTTTTATGTTCATACCATCGTATGTGGTTACTTTTGATCTCTGGGTTTGTAAAGCTACTCTGCAGGCCTCTCCTGAGCTTTGTCAGGTTTAAATATGTGGGAGAGTGTCAGAGACACCAGGTCAATCCTTGGTAGTGGGGCAGACGGAGAGGCCATGAGAGGTTATGGGGTATAAGAATGAGTCTTTATTGCAATTGCCAGTGGCCATATAGCCATCAGACAAGACAATTCTTCACAGCAAAGTCCATATACAGACAGACAGCCAAACACCGGCTGGTAAATACAAATCCTTCCCATAAAGCAGCATCAGTCTCTGTACCCACAGTTACTATCTGTGCAGCTGCATGCTGCCTCTAGACCCCTAGCTTTACATAGCAATAGTACGTAAGCTCTCGGTTAGACCTGCTGGCTCAGCAGCTTCTCCCGTCTCCCCTGCCAGCACACTGCCTGGTTAACATGGTGGCTATATCTGAGCTCTCTATGAGCTCTTAGCCTCACATCATAGCAGCACCAGCTCTCAGCTCCATCTGAGCTCTCTAGCCTCTCCTGCTCACATAGGAGCTACCTTCTCTGTGCCTATCGCCTCTGCTTCTCTCCAGTTTCATCTTCATAATCTGCTTCTTGCACAAGCTCTGCCCAGCTGCTCTTTTAACTGGTCTCTAACTTGTATGTATATATTCCTTAGACAATGAAGGCTTCGTGCCAATAGTTACATCAATCATATTTTGGCTACAGAAGGGCGCAGTGTATCCTGTGTCCTTGCACCCTTTCATGGTATCTTGGCCTTGGGCACCCTGATTAGGCTCATGCTGAGAGTGGCCTTGGCCATTCTGGTGTATTGACAATAAGGCCTCTGTGCTCCCATTGGCCTTGACTATCTGGGGACCCTGGCATGGTTCCCACAGAGAGAAAGGAGAGAGAATTCTCCTTTCTTCTGCCTGTTTGTTCTATTGAGGTCCTTGGTGGGTTGGGTGGTGCACACTACAATGGGGCGGTGATCCGCTTTACCAGTGTGTACATCCCAATGCTCTCTCTTTGGGAACACTCTCACAGGCACACCCAGAAACAATGTTTAGCTGTATAGCTAGGCACCCTGTGGCCTAATCAAGTACAACATAAAATTAGCCATCATACTTTGCAACTTAAAAATGGAATCAGAAGATTTTGTTAAGGAATGAGACAGAAATAAATAGTAATATTGATTAGGACTTATTCAATTACAAGTAACAGAAACAAAGTTTGAACTCTAGTAAATATAGCAAAATAATTAAAACTAAATAAAACAAAAATATTTATTAGAAAAAAACCTGGAGGAGACTTGAAGAAATAGATTTTGAAAGCAGGAAAGCCCTGTTGTCTTCATAGTCGGAAATTAGGACATTTATGCAACAAGGGTCCTCACTTTTCCCTCAGGCCTCTTTGCTGGATAAGAGGGGTGGCCTTGAGCATCACTGGGGTTTTTTCCTTTTAGTGCACATCCTGAGAGGAAGCAGGTCTTTTCCATCAATAGCAACAGAAATTCACCAGGGAAGGATTCCATTTAGCCTGGGTCTATGTACCTTGCCCAACACTGGCCTGTGTGTGGGCTGGAGAGTGAGGTGCTATCATTGGCAGCCTTGTTCATACTGGCTCATACCTGTCCGCCACAGATTAGCTGGTGAATAGGGACTCTTGCTGCTGCAGAAGTGTCATTATTTGTTCGTGAGTAGCTTCCTCTCGCCTGCAAGGTAACACTGCATGGGTGGAACAAACTTCTTGAAGTCAGGCTCTGGTTTCTTTAATGTGCAATGGATTATAAATTGGGGAAGGAAAAAATTCTTTTGGGTGTGTGTGAGGGAGAAAGGGGAGAAGAAAGGGCAGGAGGAAGGGCAGGGGGAGAGAGAGAGGACAGAAAGGTAACACTAATAAGTGAAGGAGAGAGGAGAAACTGGAAAAAAACCACAACAGAGCAATAAGGATCTCTACAGAAGTAAAGAAAAAAATGATGGGGATGTAAAGAATATGAACTGTTAACAAATTTAAGATACAGGCCTGCCTCAGAGCTCTGTACCTTGGCAAAAACTTATATGTCCACGGAAAGTTTTTATTCCACTTTGGAAAACATGGCTTTAGATGAAAAGCATTGCTTATTTGGAAGAACAGGAATGAGATTTTACTAAAATAATTTTTGAATATTGCTGCCTGACTGGATATAATTGAAAATTGTTAAGTGTTTTATAATGTGTAATGAAATGTGCCCTGAACTCAACCCCTTCAGCAAGTCTATACTTCAATTATGAAAAGCAAAGCACCAAGTACATTTTGTACCCTTGGCCTTAAAACCATACATGAAAGAGGGAGAAATGTCCTGTAGAATGGAACTTTTTGGCCTGAGACCACATAGAAACATGACAACATGTAAACCAATGATCCCTCTCAAACTGAAATAAATTATAAGATCAACAAAACCACTCAAAGGGCTTGAGATCATGCATCATTAATTGACTTAATTTCCACCTGTGTAATGGGTTCCTTAAGATGATACTAGATATACACTTACTTAGTGGTTAATATGGACTCAGTTTCCATAACTATAAATATGCTGCCTCATGGAATGGAGACTGGAAAGCTGTGTGGCATTTGGCTTTATTGACATTTCGACAGTGAAATGTTTATGTACAAATGTATTTGGAACATATTGCAGCAAGATTTTTGGCAGGGTGTTCCTTTTCAAATATCAAGCTTGATCTTACAACCAGTTTTGCATCACAACACTCTGCAGCAAAAACATGGGCACTGTTTCCTTATAACTGATGATATAACTCCTAAATATGACCATCTGTGCAGTATTATTTGTAGTACTGATGTCGTTTTTTTTCCCTCCGAAACAATTGTGCGTTTCTTGATAGCAAGGAGAATATTTTATCTTTTATACACTTAAAAATGTTTAGCATAGATCTAAGGGGATGGCATTTGTTTAATCCATATCTTCTGACTTGGTGTGGTTTTCCCTCCCTTAACATGGTTGCCTGCAAGGTGGTGTGGGCCAGCCTACAAAGTGATGTCTTTTCAGATTTTTTCAGATTCCCAAGCACCTCGTCCTTAACATTGCTCCCAAACTAACTATATACTATCCCCGGACTCTAACCTGGGCCAAAGCCTTGAAGAGTGCATATGAGTATATATGTCATTGTTTATCCTTTCTCCTTCTATCTCTTTTCTTTTTTTGTTTATAGGGTCATATTTTATGTGGTGTTTGTGTTTTTTTTTCCTGTGCTGAATCACGGAGACTTTATATGATTGGAAAGATGTATTGTTTATGGCTTGCTACTCTCTCATGGCTGTATCCTTATTCCTGAATCCAGGCTCATGGCTCTGCATCACATTTTTCACATTCTATTTGATAAAGCAATCATGTTTCTGGGCCCAAAAATCTTAGTGGGTGATACTATAGACTGAACTTTGTCCCTGCATAATTTGTAAGTTGAACCTCTAACCCCTGATGTGACTATATTAGAAGACAGGGGCTTAAGAAGATGGTTAAGGTTAAATGAGGTCATTAGGGTGAGACCCTAATCTAATATTACTCATGCCCATATGAAGAGAAGGAGAACCAGGGATGCAATAGGCCTTTGTGAGGACACACTGAGAAGACAGCTATTTACAAGCCAAGGAGAGACGCCTCAGGAAAAAGCAAACTTGCCAACACCTTGATCTTGGAGTTCCAGCCTCTGACTGTGGGAAATAAATTACAATCATTTAAGCCACTCAGTCTATGGTATTTGATATGGCAGTTCTAACAGATGATACATTGATTGACATTGTAAATATTAACTATCTCTAATCCTTGGGATAACATCCAGGTGAAGATGAGATATTATACTTTTTATGTTTTGTTGGTTTTGATCTGGTAACATTTAAAAAATGTATATTCATTAGAAAACTCATGAGAATAAAGATAGTGTATTTCATCACCCAGTTTTATTTCTTTCCTGATGCTCCAAGGTTCTTTCTTTTATCATTTACTTTCTGTTTGAAGAATTCCTTCTAGCCTTTTTTTTTTCTGGTTGGATTCATGTGACTTTTAATTCTTATTTTACTCATGTTTTATAGTAAGTCTAGGGAGTAAAGACAGGGATGGAAAGGGAAAGAAAGAAGAGAAAAGTATCCTCCAAGTTCCTTAACCATTGAAGCATGTGCTGGCATAAGGGAGTTCAATGAAAGCATCATGTCCCTATCACCACAGAGCCCTTCACAGAGGTGTATGACAGAAACATGACAACGCTTTAGTGACTCTGACAGAGAACCCTACACCACAGTTGGCACAGGTGGAAGGCTGGGCAATGCCGCTGCTGCACAGTTGAGCAGGTGAGAAGTTAATGCTCCAGAATCTACTTCCTAGCATAGGAGTAGGAGCATGTGTATCACTTCTCTGGTCTGGGTATCTCTTCCTCTCCAGCAGGATAGGAAGAGCCCACCAATCATGCAGCAATGGGGAAATTGCTGCGCAAGATGCTTTTAGAAAAGATAAAGATTGTTTTTTCATACTTGGTGGTGTGGATTGGCTAGAGTAACTTCTTCCGTTAATTTTGGGCAGTAAAACTGTGTCCTGATGATAAAATGATCTGCCTTTAGCACTCCTAAAAGGCACAGGAGAGTGAAAACAAGGCCTCTTTAGGACTTAGACTCGTGGGAAGGGGCAAGATGTGGATTCTAAGTGTAAGAGCATGAAACAGCCAATTCTATATCACCACACATGAACTGGCACAGGTGTGGGCCATTGGTTTATTGTTGGCAGTGATTTTAGGCTGTAAGTATCAAGTGCGATATATAAGTAGGTAATGGCTGGGTAGAGTTAGTGAATATAGGTTTTAATTTCAATTCACATCCAATGACAGTGATCACAGATTTAGCACCTTAGTTTATACTCGCCCTGTATCTGAATCTATTGCTGGGCAGCCTGAGGTTTGGGTGAGAAAGCTGTATATTCTTAGATACCTAATGTCTCTGTGATTGCTAGGGTGGCAGTTTGCTCCATTAGAAAGTATGGTTTTCTTATTAGAAAATATAAACTATTCAATGCTAAACATGAGACTGATGCCTTGAAGAAGTGGTAACAGGTGCTTGAGTTCAGGAACAGGCTATTTAATGAGTCAAATGCAAATTACTCTCTCATAAGAATTAACTTATTTTTAAGCAACAGAATTATATTTTTTGGTTTGAAATTGTGCTTTTTTTCTACATATGATCTATCAGTTTTCTTTGTAGATATTACTGCCCCCCTCCAATATTGTTTCCAAACTTTTACATTTCTGGGAAGTTTTCTTAGAGGCCACCTTTAATGTTCTGTGTCTCCAGCTGGTGCTACTTCAGGAACACAAGAAGCAAGTGGCATAGAGGCCCTGCAGCTGCACCTCGTCGGTGTGGATGATTGCCAAAGCGTGGTCTGAGCAGCCACTGGGCTCACATGCGGCCCATAAAACGCCAAAGGCTTGCCGGAGCCGCTCAGTTGCTGGAGGCCCAGAAGACCACATTGCAGAGCGAAGGCCACTGCGAGTGGAAGCTGCCCACGCCGTTGGCCTTGGAGAGGCGTGAGGACAGGTGAGAGCCGTGGGGAACACCTCAAGGTAGGAAAAGGCGGTGCCCAGGCAATGCTGTGAGCCGCTGCTCTTGGTGCAGGGACCCGGGTTGGGGTTGGTCTGTGGCTGCATCTGGAGATTCACAGAGGGGGTGCGCCAAGCGAGGCAGAAGCCATCCTTCAATGGTAAGTCTTTTAATGTCCCTTTTCTGAGAATGTCTTTATTATCCTTTGTGGTTGAGAGATAGTTTCACTGGAAAGCGGTGTTTGTACTTTTCTCCCAGGACTGTGCTACTTAGCAACTGCTGTGAACCACTCTAAACATTAGTAGCTTCGGATTACAAACAGTTATTTATGATTCTGTAGGTTTGTGATTTGGGCTGGACTCTGTTGAGGACTTTTGTTTCAGCTGGGTTTTCTCCTTTCTTTTAAACCAGTTACAAGTAACTGGACAGCCCTTCTGAAGGTCGGTTGCTGTTAGCCTGGGCATTGTCGCTGTTCTCACCTTACATGCGTCTCATCCACTGAACGCGTGCACACGGCAGTGGTGGTGGGGCCCTGAGAGAAAGAAGAAAACTTCAGTAATGTCTTGCCCATTAGGCTTGGAACTGGCACAGCACGTCTTTAGTTTGTTGTGACCCAACCATAAGATTATTTTCGTTGCTACTTCATAACTGTAATGTTGCTACTGTTATGAATCGTAATGTAAATATCTGATATGCAGGATGGTCTTAGGCGACCCCTGTGAAAGGGTCGTTCGACCGCCAAAGGGGTCGCGACCCACAGGTTGAGAACCGCTGACTATAGAATCCATCTGCAATGGTAGTGGATGCACATGGGAGGAGTAGGAAATCCGGACGTTTTTGAATCAGTCTATCACATGTAATCTTTAAACCTCAAGCCTTGCCTGCCTTTGTAGGCCCTTGATGTTATCAAAGAGATAAAAACAACAACACATTGTAAAGTCTTATTTAACTATATGTTTAATTTTTAATTAAATGTATTGGGATGACATTGGTTAATAAAATTAAATACATTTCCAGTGTTAAAAAGTATTTTATCTATATTTTCTTTGTTCTTTTTAGGAAGGTTGGTATGATACAATTTAATCCTCTATAGTTAGAGATAGAAATCCTACAATGGTATTTTTAAAACATGAATTTTGGAGAATGTGGTGGCAAAAATTCAGAAATAACGGAGTAGTAATTAGTAAAAGTTTATTGTACACACACCAAAAGACAGTTCACGAACTGGGTGCATTCAAGCTGAAACATGGCAATTAGGTTCAGGGGTTTATTGTTATAAAGCAGCCCATATAGTGAGAAAGCAGTGACTGTTTATTCTTCACAGTGACTAGTTATCACATTAAATTTTTTTTTCTATGAAAGAGAATTGGTCAGTGGTTACCTCGTATCAATCTTGGGAAGCAGTTTAAGTTTGCATATGATTTCAGAGGCATAAACAAGAAATGACCCAGGTCAAGGTAATCTTGTGGAATAATCCAAATAAACTTTGCTTGTATGTATGACTAAGCTGGTTTTGTCTGCTCAGGGAATTTTCAAGGCTGATCTCCATTTGTTTCTTATTTTAACGGAGAAAAGCATATTTGAACTTTTGGAAAAAGTAGGCATCTATACCATAATACTGTAAGTGGTATAAACTCTCGAAATAAAGTTCAAAACACATTGATTTCCTTTGTGTAGGATGAATGTGAGAGTTAAGATAATTTAGCAAGAGCTTCCTAATCATGATAGAAATAGAGCAGTTACAGGAACACGGCAATCATTGTTGGGAGGAGAGAAATCAAATATAAATGGGGAATTAAGACGAAGCAATGGATCTATGACCAATATCATGACTAAATAGATGAACTTACATGGCAAGAAACATGGTAAACACAAGGAAATTGGTAAGGTGGAGTTGTTTTCAATGCCAATGCTCATGGTTTTTACTATTGCAATGGAATTATTTTCTACGGATAAAGAGCCATAATAAGGTAAATTACCCACCCTTAAATCTACTTAGCCTGAATTTAACACAGTATTTTTCATGACATCTATCTGTTATATTTGACAAAGCAGTTTTATTCTTTAGTGTCCCTTAATAAAAGTAAATTAAAAGTCATTTTTATTAGATTATCACAAATATACAACTAACCAAAATATTTGTGAATTGTATTTAAAATAACCCCTAATAAAGAAAAGAAGTATATTTGCTTTGTAAATAATAATAAAAACAAATATAAATATTTCTAGCTCATACCTTGAAAATAAGCTTTTAAAAATTATATGTGTATATATATTTTATAATAATGTAAAGGCACCACTTTACATCACCAACAAATTGAAAAACTAAACTGCAAAGAAGATTTTTCAGTAGAGATTTGTATGAAATCTCTAATTTTAATGATACAGTAAAAAGGGAAAATGTAAAGTTACTTATGTCTTAGTAGAGCTCAATTAAATGAAGTGTTGCAGGTGAAAAGTAAAATTGTGATCTTTACAAGGAAAATGTGATCTTTAAAAGAACAGTGATAGGGCCCTAGCTGGTTTGGCTCACTGGATAGAGCATCGGCCTGGGGACTGATTGAGTCCCAGGTTTGATTCCGGTTAAGGGCATATACCTTGGTTGCAGGCATATCCCTAGTAGGAAGTGTGCAGGAGGCAGCTGATCGGTGCTTCTCTCATTGATTTTTCTAACTCTCTGGCCCTCTCCCTTCCTTTCTGTAAAAAAGTCAATAAAATATATTTTTAAAAAAACAGTGATAGAGATATTGCCATAGAATTTCTTAAAATGTATTTTTAATTTCAGTGACTACAAGAGTCTTCAAAATTACAAATGACTATGATTTTGATATTGATTCTCAATAACAAGGGAAATGTATTATCAAAAAGATCAGTAAAATCTAATTGGTAATAGGAAAAGGTACATTTCTTAATATTAGATGGGAATGAGCAAATATTTCTGCTTTTTTATCATAATGGATTATGATTTCTACTTCTCTTAGTCTGTGTGTTTGATATTCTATAAGGCATTTTAGAAGCTTAGTGTTTTTTTTTCTTCTCTGAATTATTTGGTTGACTGGCTCGTATTTAAATACAAGATATCTTGAGTGAAATTTGAAAAAAGTGGTTGTGCTAGTTAGTCCATATGGAGTTTGAAAAAACGAAGTGGCCTGTTGAGCTTGGGTTGAGGCTGTTCTCTCAGACCAGAGTTGAGAATGACAACATGATAGTTTCTGCAGCTGTCACTGGGGTAGGTAAATTCGGTCTTAACCTTTGACCACACCTGCGTTTGCATGTCATTTTAGTGGTTATCTGTGGTCAAGGTCAAATTTTTCCCTCTTGCTTAGTTGTCTTCCTGTTTAATCTTGGCTTTATTCTTCATCTCTACTTAATGCTTTTCTTGCTAATCCATTTCAGGCTTCTACTGAGAAAAAGGAAACATGATAAGCAAGACACCAGGATTACACCTATACTTTCATGTATTTTTAGAATTTCCTGAGCCAGCTAAGAATATTCAGAGTGACTTTTTTGTTTTTTTCTGATCTGACTATCTTACGCCTTGAGGAATGTTGGTCATCAGTAACAAGATCCCGAATGGGGCCAGAATACCAGCAGCCTTGCGCTCATTATTGTCTAGGGCTGTGGTCGGCAAACTGCGGCTCTCGAGCCACATGCGGCTCTTTGGCCCCTTGAGTGTGGCTCTTCCTAAGCCTTAGGAGTACCCTAATTAAGTTAATAACAATGTACCCACCTATATAGTTTAAGTTTAAAAAATTTGGCTCTCAAAAGAAATTTCAATCGTTGTACTGTTGATATTTGGATCTGTTGACTAATGAGTTTGCCGACCACTGGTCTAGGGCAACTGTAGATATATATATATTCCTGTTATTAGGAGGTTTATTCAAGTTAGTATTCATATCTTTCCTATTTTGGTAAATGGAAGCTCCAAGTCAAAAATATGTGATAGTAAAACGAATTGAGAAAACCCTGAAATTAAATTCAGAAAAATGAATGTTATTCCAGTGTTCTATATTTATTAACCAATTATGATTTTTCATATTAATTGCACTGTCATATCAAATGTGTAATTTTTTCAGAGGCCAACTGGGAGCTCAACTGATTATCACAAAATTAAGTGCATGCTTCCAAATTAATACACATCAGCAACAAAAAATTCTGAAGTCTGGATAAGTTTACATAAGGAAGATTAGCATAGTCTTGCTTTGCAATACTCAATCTTGGTAAAGGCTTCAGGTGAGTAACCTGCACTAGTACTGCTCTATACATTTGTGAGGCGGTTGGGAGGGGATAGGCTATGGCTTTGTAACACATTGAATTCCAGGCCAGATAAATGACTTTCTCAATTGTGAGCTTAAATCAAGGCTGTTATATGTTAGAAGCCTTGCTCTTCAGCATACTGTTTATGACAAACCACCAGGAGGGGAGAGGGCAGAAGAAGTAAAAGGCTTCTCTCTCTTCACTCACCCTGTGAACATCTGCCTTATTCTTCCTCTGTAGCTGCAGCCCTTTCCATAATGCCTGTTGGCTATGAAAAGCATGGGTATGTGTCTGTCACTATAGCTGATGCACACCCTGACAATATCAGTCAGTACCAGAAACTAGATTCTGATCCTTGCAAAGTTGGGACTCAGAGTGGTGGGTGGTAGTCCCTAGAGCTATGATGAGTATTAGCAGAACTGGAGAGAATGTTGATTTTGTGATTCAAGTTCACATATTCTTCCTCCAGGACTAGAACCAAGTCTAGTGTGTCAAGAATGTAGCTGTTATATATGCTTGCAGTCCCACTTACCACTTGGCTCAGATTTCCTTTTGAGAATAGGCTAAGACTTCATGCATCTCTTTCCCTTCAGCTGAGGAAGATCAGCTCAGGCCACAAAACTTACCTGCTTTCATACCTTCTCGTGTGGACATAAGTCATTCCATGGCCACCTCAGATTCCCACCAAAGGACATGAAGTGGGCTCATTCTGGAGCCCCTGCAACACAGTAACAGAAATATGCACAAGTGCATCTTAAAGTTTGGCCTAACCTGGTATCTGGTCAGTCTTTGGAATGTAAAAAGGGCGAAAGATTTATACGATCTGAAGAGAAACCAGAGTATCTCTTTGGAATGTAAATATTATACTTGGTGCAATGGTCTCACTTTTCAAATTTTGTTCCTGTAATTAACTATTGCACCCAAAATAAAGATCTCAATTGAGACTGAACCAGTGTTTCCAATTTCCCAGAATGTCTCCCCTTTATAGATTATTTTCAATTTCCTTAAGCCCAAAATGTCTGTATTGATATTTATCTTTATAAGGATTATCTAAAACAATTTTTCTTTAGAGGGTTGATATTTGAGATGAATAGAATTTCTATTTATTATAAAATAATTTCTCTTTATTGTTTCCTTCTATTTCAAAAGCAAATCAATTTTGTAATTTCATTTCTAAATGTCTCTAGTAATATGCTGACCACTGTCAGGCAATTACCATAGTGATGAAAGTGTAGGAAATTAAGATGAGGTGATACTCTGCTAAATTCTTAAGTGAGCATTCGTACATACAGGGTGGGCAAATATAGGTTTACAGTTGTGAGTACACAAAACACAGAATTTATTCTTTTTGTTGTTGTTAATCCTCAACCAAGGATATTTTTCCCATTGATTTTTAGAGAGAGTGGAAGGGGCTAAGGAAGGGTGAGGCAGAGAGAAACACTGATGTGAGAGGGACACATTGATTGGTTGCCTCTGGCACATGCCCTGACCAGGGCTGGGGATCAAACCTACAACAGAGGTACATGACCATGATCAGAAATCGAACCCACAACCCTGCAATGAGAGGGTGATTAAGTATTGTGTTATTTTCCATAGGAACAATGGTAAACCTACTTTTGCCCCACCCTTTATAAGGACAGTGTTTCCCAAATTTCCTAATGACTACATATCTCTTAATAGTAGACAATTAAATACAAATATGTGTTTCTATCTCCACCTTGATAAATGATTTCTATAAAATAGAAATTTTATGAAAAATCCACATATCTCGAATCAATAGGAGACTGTAGTAAGAAAACATAACATTTTTAAGATTATTGGAAATTTAAAGACTTAAAGGAAATGAAAATGGCATTTCAAACCTAGTAAATAGTGTAGGTCTTTCCACAGTTTGATGACTATCTGGGGCAAGTTGAAGAATAGCAAGAATTTATTCTTGCCTTGAAATTATTAATTAGTAGAATTTCCCATGATGAATAGGCTAGTGGAAATAAATATCCTGTGTGGTGCAGCTAATCTGTGTTTTTGATGAACTCACTTGGAGAAGCTGGAGGTCTTCAAGTCTCTTTAGCCCGTGGTTACTCATTCTGGTCATAGTGGCAGTGTCCTGGGACCTGCTATTTGCTGTCTATTCTTGGAGTGTCACAGAGATAGTGAAGGTCATAGATTGCAGAGCAGTCCTAAGGCAGTATATAGTGCAGCCTTCCAGAACCTGTGACTTTTCTTTAAATGCCCTGCCTTTTGTTCCCTCTTTCCTCCTCCCAGGCTCCCTGACTGCTTACTTGCTCACCAAATACATCTTTCTCTTGAACATTTCCCTGTTCTAGAATATTCTAGAAAAGAAATTCTGTTTTACAGAATTCCTACTTTTTCCTTTTAGATCAAATTTTGATTAATTCATGAATCCATAGGTGTTAATATGCAGCCATACTAGGTTATGCCATTTATGTTTCAAATGAAGATTTAAAAAAAAAAGTAACTCAAAATAAAATAGGGTTGGTAATTTAAGACAGCAAAGTGGGCATGGGGGTTATATTTGTCTTGATGCAGGCCTTCCTGGAGCTTTTAAATCAACCAAGTAGGGAGACTTGCTTAGGGTGGCTTCTGTTTTATTTTTTTAATCCTTATCCATGGATATGTTTTTATTAATTTGAAAGAGAGAGAGAGAGAGAGAGAGAGATGTGAGAAACATTGATCAGTTGCCTCCCATACATGCCCCGCCCTGAGGTTGAACCCTCAACATCAGTATGTGCCCTGACCAGGAATCGAACCCACAACCTTTTGGTGTAGGGAATGATGCACCACCCAATTGAGCCACCCAGCCAGGGAAAGGAGGCTGTTTTAAACTTGATCTGTAGCTGCATGAATTGGATTTTCAATTTGCTATGCCCCTGAGAAGCATTTATTCTGTAATTATCCAAGTTTGAGAAAATAGTACAGGGTCCTGAGAAAATAACCTCATTGAGCTTCTCTGGAGAAGTATATGATGTTTTGTACCAAGTTCATTTCAGATTTTAATTTAATTCCTACTTACCTTGTACTTAATTTATAAGATGCCCTTTCCAGCTCAGCAATCACATCCCCATATTATATAGAAGTTCTACTGTATTCTATCTGATCCTATAGCTGCCAGTCAGAGCAACGAAGCATTTTTAGCTTCTCCTGACTCAGGCAGTTGAGATGATATCCTGCCCGTATAGCCCAAGTTCAAAGCAGAGGCATCAGGGCCTCCCAGGGATCATCAGTTTCCTCTTCTGCCAGCTACAGCCACAAGATGGCAATGTGACAATTTAAATAAAACTAAAAGTTATAGCACTTTGTTTTATTTAGTTCAGGGAATTTTAAAGACAGTGAATCCACTTTAAGCAAGTACTTAAGTTGAACTGGGAACTATATCCTACAATTCATTAATGTTTGTGCAGTGGTTCAGGGGATGGGTGACCTCCAGTCAGGGTGATGCAGGCTGGGGCAACATAGGATTCTGTAACCATACATCTTGCCTTCTCCTTTTCTCCCCTAACATACTTGAGCGTAATGGTTGATGCAATTCCATGCATTCAGCCTTTCCATAGTAAGAAGGTGTTGAATGGCATTGCCTGGCACTGGAGGAAAATAGCAGACATGGTGATTTTGTTTTTCTTCCTGTGAGATGAAGATAGACTGAGTAAATTCCACTGAGGAGTTAGCTATTGTAAGGCAATAAATCCTATTCTTTTATAGCTAAGTCATTTAATGTTTCCTCAAGAAGTTCATTGTTTTTCTCAGAGAATATATGGTGAGCTTTACCTTATGACAAATGTATTATATAGGTATTTGAATCTGTATTGTAGACTATGAGATTCATGATAGAGAAATGTTTAATGTATTTTAGGATTGCACAGTTTGAAATATAAAGGTATATGTTTATTTGTAAAATAAATTTTGCACCTGCTTCCTTCTTTATGACCTAGAATTAAAAAAATATAAAAAAATATAAAATACTGTAATTCTTTACAATGCTTAATATAATAAATTTGGGCCTGTTTTCTTCATTATGACTTATAATTTAAAAAAAATATATACATATCATATGTATAAAATCTATATATATAAAAGCCTAAGCAACTGTTACGACCAAAGGATCGGTACCATTGCTCAACAGTTTACGGTCTATCAGTCACTATGATGTGTACTGACCACCAAGAGGCAGATGCTCAATGCAGGAGCTGCCCCCTGGTGGTCAGTGTGCTCATGAAGCCGGGCTCATGGCTGGTTAGTGCAGCTGTGCAGCGTGAGCCTCTCTTGCCTCTGCAGCAGCACTATTGAGCTTTGGCGGTGGCAGGTGCAACAAGGCCAGGATGAGTGGGAGCAGCGCGGCGCTCCGGCTCGGGCTCCTCCCCTGCTGCCTGCCACTTAGCACACTGCTACATCTCTCGTACCCCGTAAGCCTGCAGTTATAATTTCCAGAGAATGGTTGAAGCATGGGCACTTGGAGTAACCAAGACAAGCCTGATATTGCTGCTGGGCTCCTGGAACTCTGCCTCGAGCATCGAGATAAAATCTCATCCCTTACCGGTTGCCCCAGAGCTACAGAGGAAGGCAGCAGTATAACAGTGGCCACAAGGTGGCAACTGACAATTGGGGTAAAAATAAAAAAGAGATGGATCTGAAGGGTGGGGGCGTGGGCAACAGAGAACGCCCTCTCCCCCCCGCCCCCCCAAGATCCCCAACTTTGTATTGTTCACTTCGGAGCATCTCTTATCCAGCTCTGAGCGGTGGAGAGCATCCAGCACAGCCCAAGGTGTCCACCAGGGACCTCCCAGTCAACAAGGCATAACCCTGGCTGCAGAAAGGACATTTGGAAATATATTTTCAGGAAGCTGCGGGGAGGAGGGCAGACTTCTCACATGACTTCCCAGTGGCTCACAGGGACATGGAAACTCCCTGGGCATGCAGGCACGGGCTCCTGATTTCCTTTCGATGTGCACAAATCCATGCACTGGGCCACTAATACTAAAATACTACATTTTATAATAGTATAATATATAATACTATATGTATAGTAACTACATAATAGTAAATTTGTAAAGATTAAAGAAGTAATCTATGTCAAACATTTGGCATATGAACATTCAACACGTGTTAGTTATTGTAATATTTGTGTTCATAGTGTTACATTGGTGATTATACTCAGGACCAGGTTAGCTTGGCTTTGTCACAAAGCACAGGTAAAATTTATTATCTAATTATCTGTTTTGGAAATGCAAAGGCAATATTAATAACTAATTCATGTTGACCAAAACTTTAAAATGCATACTTAAACATATTTTTATTTTTTATTGATTTCAGAGAGAAAGGGAGAGGAAAGGAGATAGAAACATCAACGATGAGAGAGAATCATTGATTGGCTACCTCCTGCATGCCCCCCACTGGGGATTGAGCCCGCAACCCAGGCTTGTGCCCTTGACCAGAATTGAACCCTGGACCCTTCAGTTCACAGGCTGATCCTCTATCCAGTGAGCCAAATCGGCTAGGGCCATGGTTGGCAAACTGCGGCTCGCGAGCCACATGCGGCTCTTTGGCCCCTTGAGTGTGGCTCTTCCTAAGCCTTATGAGTACCCTAATTAAGTTAATAACAATGTACCTACCTATATAGTTTAAATTTAAAAAATTTGGCTCTCAAAAGAAATTTCAATTGTTGTATTGTTGATATCTGGCTCTGTTGACTAATGAGTTTGCCGACCACTGGGCTAGGGCTAAAATGCATAATTTATATGTATAATCTATCCCCCTCCCTCATTCTGACCTCTGCACAAACAGGAATGGAGCGCAGCTCTCTCTCCTAGTCAGTAATTACTGAATAAATGTTTTCACCACTTTAGCCAATGCTTAACTGAGTTTATCTTTGCCAGAACCACAGGGTGAAAGCAGGAGTGATCTCAGTTACTGTTCCCCATAATGACCTGCATGAGGCTGCATGCATCCTGTCCCTGCAGCTCGAGACTGTGCAGGGTTAGATGTCTGGTTCCCAAAATGAGCACACTCTTACTAGGGTCCTGTCTGAATTACTTTACCTCAGCCGGAGGGGCACTGTGAACTTCTTGTGTTTAGAGACTAAAAGAGACCATCTTGGCAGGAGTCGTTGATCCTGATTAGGAGGACTTAGGAGTTCTGACCCACTATTGGTGCTGGGGGACCACTTAAGGAACCAAGGGGGACTGCTTAGGCACGCTTGGTCGCTTGGTGCTGTTTGTTATGGATTGAATTCTCTTCCTTCAAATTAAAATGTTGAAGCCCTAATGTCCAATGTGACTTCATTTGGAGACAGGGCACTTAAAGAGGTAATTAGGTAAAATGAGGTCAGAGAGAGGAGCCTGTATCCGATAAGACTGGTATCCTTGTAAGAGGAGGGAGAGACACCATCGCGCCCTCCCTCTGCACGTGTAGAGGAAAGGCCATGTGAGGGATAGTGAGAAGGTGGCCAGGAAGTGAGGCTGCACCACACAACAGCCCTGCTGGCTCTCGATTTCAGACTTCTAGCTTCCAGAACGGAGAACAATTTCTGTTTAAGCCACCAAGTCTCTGTTATTCTGCTAAGTCAGCCCAAGCAGGCTAATACACTCCCAATGCCCCATTTTTACATGAACAGTAATAGCAACTCCAGCTGAAAATGGTATACTGACATAAGACCCAGTCTCCTCTGGGATGAGAGTGTGGGTCATGTCATCAAATAAACCCCTGGGCCCAGCAGAGGTGGTAGCACAGAGTCAGCGACATCTAGCACGAGGAGTGGAGGACGGTGAAAATCGGTATCCTCTGTGGACGGGGCAGCAGTTTGTCTACTTTTTCATTTTTCTGGAGAAGGGTGGCTCACTGGACTCCAAGGATGCTGCTCCCTGACATATATGCAGAGGTGGATCTCTGGTGCACAGGGAGGGGTGTGTGTGGATAGAAGTACATGCCGCCCAGATCCCTTTTTAAGGAAGGATTTGTTACCCCAAGAGCTACAGCAAATAGTATTTGCCTTCTGAGGGATCTGTGTGACTTGCAGAGCTGTCTCACCTACCAACATGTCCTTCCAGGGTCTGTTCACATCTGATGACTGACAGAGGCAGGAGAATAAAGGCCCATTTGTTTTGTCCCAAAGCAGGACAACTAAGAAGGGTTAATTTAGCTCCGGGATTTGGTGAGGCTGTCCATCCCTGGACAGCACTTTGGCCTCTTTTTCTTCTCAATTCTGATTCCTCCCTTCCTTGCCACACTGTTGATCCTAAGGATGCTCCTTTATATCAGGTGTACAGGTGAATAATGTGGATTTCTTTCAATAGATGGAGTTACACATATGTTGATACATAGGCAATTTGATATGTATGCTATTTTGTTGTATTGACAACAAGCTTCAAAACTTTGTATGTTAAATTTTCTGAAGGTGTTACCATCATAGATATTGATTTCATGCCAAAAAAAGCATTTGTGGAAAGTTTTAATTCATTATTTTGAAGAAAAGTGCTGCTGAATACTTTGGGAAGCTTATGGTGAACATGCTCCATCTCAAGATATTTATGAAGCTGTTTTAAACACTTTAAAAGTAATGATTTCGATGTGAAAGACAAAGAACGTCCAGGTCAACCGGAAAAGTTTGAAGACCAACAATTACAAGCATTATTAGATGAAGATGCATGTCAAACTCAAAAACAACTTGTAGAAAGATTAAATGTTGCTCAGCAAACAATTCCTGATTGTTTACAAGCAATGGGAAAGATTTTAAAGAAAGGGAAATGGGTGCCACATCAACTGAATGAAAGACAAATGGAAAACAGAAAAGTCATCAGTAAAATGTTGCTTCAATGGCACAAAAGAAAGTCTTTTTTGCATCAAATTGTGACTGGTGACGAAAAATGGATTTATTTTGAGAATCCCAAATACACAAAATCATGGGTTGATCCAGGTCAACCATCAACATGGACTGCAAGGCCAAATCGCTTCAGAAAGAAGACAATGCCCTGCGTTTGGTGGGATCAGGAAGGTGTGGTTTATTATGAGCTTCTAAAACCAGGTGAAACTGTTAATACTGATCGCTACCAACAACAAATGATCAATTTGAACCATGCTTTGATCGTGAAATGACCAGAATGTGCCAGAAGACACGGCAAAGTAATTTTGCTTCACGATGATGCACCATCACACACTTCAAAACCAGTTAAAGACATGTTAAAAGATTTTTCCTGGGAAGTATTAACCCAGCCGCTGTATTCACCAGACCTTGCTCCTTCAGATTACCACTTGTTCTGATCGATGGCACACGCACTTTCTGAGCAGCACTTCAAAACGTATGAAAAAGTGGAAAATTGGGTCTCTGAATGGTTTGCCTCAAAACAAGAAAAGTTCTATTGGGACGGTATCCACAAATTACCTGAAAGATGGGGGAAATGTGTAGCTAACGATGGACATTACTTTGAATAAAGCACTTTTGATGTTTCTCTTGAAATTATTGTGTTTTCTTTGATTACAAAATTCACCATTATTAACCGGTACACCTAGTAAACACCTTGGACTCTAAACTTTGTCTCAGAGTCTGCTTTCTGGAATTTTTACCTGTCTCATTCACTGATGATTAGGAGGATTTATATATATTAAAGCCTAAGCAACCGGCCAACCAGCCAACTGGCCAACTGGATGGTAGCTATGACACGCACTGACCACCAGGGGGCAGACGCTCGACACAGGACCTGCTGAGCAACAGCAACTTTGCAGAGTGCCCTCTCCCACTCCGGGACCTCTCGGGGGATGTCGGACTGCTGGTTTCGGCCCGATCCCTTCAGGTCAGGCCAAGGGACCCCACCGGTGCACGTATCTGTGCACTGGGCCACTAGTCTTATTAAGATGGAGAATGTCTGAGGACTCCATTTTCATTTGGGGTCCTAGTCACCAATTTCATGACAAAATGCAAAGTTATATTCAACGTTGTGTTGTACTAACTCGGCGATTTCAACCTTTTTCATCTCCTGGCACACATAAATTACTAAAGTTCTGGGTCACAACAAAAAATATATTTTTTGCCGATCTAAGCACAAATAAAGGTATAATTTTGGTTCATTTACACTGGATTGCTATTGTAATTTTTTTTGACAGTCTAAGGGAAAAGAGGTCAGTGCCCTGACTAAATAGTCAGGTATTGCATGTTTTAAAAATTCTTGTGGCACATGGGTTGAAAATTGCTGCACTGAACAATTGCCTTTTGACTTAAGTTTCTGTGAGTTGGTTTATAACCAAGAGAGTCCTAAATGTAACCAGTAGATGAGGAGCTTATGCATGAAAATATGTAGCTGCTTTATTGTATCTTTACTGATGGGGCCTTATCACTTTGATGCCTCCTTTTCTTAGAAGGCTATAAATATTGAAGGCAGATGGAAAAAGGCTAGTGTAACAGAGCTGAAAAACATTTAATTTTCCTTCCATGGGTGATATATAACCAGGTATAATCTTACAATCTTTGTGCTAAAATTGTGTCAAACCGGCAGTCATTGCAATTGATATTAAAGGGGACCAAAACAAATGGGACAAGCTGGGTGCGATTGGCTTCTTTTGAGATTAGACATCCATCCTGGGTAGACAGCCGATAATTCTGTAATTATGTTCTGCAAGCTAAGTGAAATGGCAACAAAAAGCATGGTGTTTAGTTTGCACATCATGATAGGAATAACACAGAATAAGTGCATCCTACTCTACTGATTGATTGCTTTTCTGAATAGTTCCTATACTGGTAATGTGATATTTCTTTGATGTATCAAATCTGTTTATTGCATCGAGCTTCCCCTTAGATTAGCCATGTTCTCCACTGAAACAATTTCTTAGGGGGGGTGAGGGGAGAAAGGAAAAAGAAACCTTAAAATATTTCAGTAAAAGAAAAATCATTTAAAAAGTTAAAATGTCACCTGGCTGGTATTGCTCAGTGGTTGAGCATCAGCCCATGGACCAAGAGGTCACTGGTTTGATTCCCAGTCAGGGCACATGCCTGGGTTGCAGGCTGGATCCCCAGCAGGGGGCGTGTAGGAGGCAGCCAATCGATGTTTATTTCTTTCTCATCCATGTTTCTATCTCTCCCTTCTCCTTCCTCTTACTCTAAAAATCAATAAAAGCATATTTTAAAAAGTTAAAGTATTTTATATTACAAATAAATCATTAAATAATAAATTTAAATATTCAGGGGAGTTTTTACTTTTAATTTGGTATAGTAACTTAGATATAGATTAATGGAATATTATGATCCAAAACACATTTTTAAATCATTCTCTGTTAGTTCATCATACTTACTTTATTTCTATGGCCACATTTAAAAGTCCATCATATATATATAAATATAGCTCAGTGCACGAAATTCGTGCAAGGGGCTCGGCCCTCACAGCCCTGGCTTTGTCCAGAAGGTCGTTTGGCTGTCCAGTCTAATTAGCATATTACATATATATAATTTTTTTTCCATTTCCTAAATAATAAAAAAAATACAATCTAATTTCAGTGAACATTTTCTGTTTCACATAGTGGCTTTTTGTCCTTACCACAGCATCTAGTCTCCATTCTGTTTATAATAGCACTTGATTTCCTTTTAGAAAACTATGCCTCCCCCATAGTCAAAGTCAGGTGTATATGTGATGCTCTTCACATAGTTAATAGACAGAGAAAAGAGAAAAATAAATTGGAGTCTATGCATTCCAGTGGTGGTGGCGGCCTGCATGAGAATGTTTAGCAGCATCACCATTCTCGACCTTAGCAGAGTCTCTGCTCTTGTCCTTTGACCCAATTTAGATCTTTTGTTATTCTCACTGATCTCTGATTTACCTGACAGTTTTCTAATAAATTTCCTTTTGGATCATGTTCACCAATCACTTTATGTTGAAGCAGTAAATGCAAAATTTCTGATTGATTCCAACAACATAGGGGGTATAAAATAGGGAACTATTATATCTAAAGTGTATAGACAAGGAGTTTTGAACTTTGTCATTTGATAAATATCTTACTCATTTTCCTCCATAATCACTACACTACTTTTAGAATATTTTCTCTATATATGCTTCCATAAAATATTGGACCTAAGAACATGTTTTCATTCTGCTGAAAGTTCTTTATTTTGGAGGGGACATGCCAAATTATTGTCAGAGTGAAGAGTCTTTAGGATATTTGAGTTGTCAGAATGATAGATGAGTATAAAGAGTATGGTGGAAACTAGAGACAGCAAATTTTATGTGCCATCTTGAAGAGTTTGGGCTTAACCTACAAGCCTGTGAGAAGCTTGGGAGCTACTGGCTGAGGCATGCATTTTTAGAGAAATCAAATACCTAAAAGTAAAATTGCTAAAGCTTTTTAAAGAGTTCAGTTGAGATGTTGGAGGAGAGACCTAAGACAGAGACTTACTACAATTAGCATAAAGCCCCTCCCAGATAATCACCAAAGGAAGGAATACAGATCTGTCCTGTAGGCAGATTTCCTCCCTCCCTCTTGCCTCCTTCCCTCCGTCCTTTATTGAATTAAATGTTTATTATGCACCCTTGTCATGTGTTATGTGAGCTACTTAGTGTATGGCAGAGAATGAAGCAAGTATATTGTCCACCCTCATGTCTATCAGCCAAGGTTCCAGAAGGAAACAATGACACACTCCAAATTACATAAATCAAGAATGGTTTAATAAAGGGCATATTTAAGAAGTGGTAGAAGGTTGTATCCTGGGACAGTGTCAGCTGTTACCACTCTTTACCTGAAGAAACCAAAGAAGGGAGTGGTTTCTAGAACTTGGAGGAAGACAACCTTGTGGAGGGGAGTCACCTTGAGAGCAGCTGTGACCTTCAGTTGGGGTGAAGGGTGTTGCCAACCCAAGGTGACCTCTCTTAGAGGGAACTGGAGGATAAATACCACGGCTACCCTTTTGTCACTGTCCTCCCCTCCAATATCCAGCTGGGCTCTCAGTTGGTCCAATCACATAGAAGGGCAAAAGGCTTGGGGGTGGGGTCTGTAAATTTTTCTGTTCAGGTCCTCATTGTGGAGTAAAAAGACGCAGTGCAGAAGTTTGGAGAGTTAACTGGAGGAGCAAACAAAAGGTATAGAGAATTCCAGGAAACTCCCAGGGTTTTCTGAGTATGTGTGCATAAGTTTAGTTTTTCAAGACTGTATATAATGTTTGTTTCAACTTGGCCTCGGCCTTAAGGAATGGTGCAGGTAGGGGAGAAGGATTAGTACACTCTGGTTTCCCTATGTCAGTTCAAAGAGAAGGCTGTCTTGAAGAAGGGGACATGGTCCAAGACTGCCCTAGGGAAGAACAGGTTATATATACAAAGCAAAATATTTGTTAACAGTGTACCCAGTGTAGTGTGCACATGAAATTTGTGTACTTATCTGGCACTTTAGGCAAACTCCAGCATGTGCAAAGAAATACATTAAATGCACAGACTTTGCTTCTTCTTGCTGTGACCTATGTTAGCCTATGTGTGAATTATTAGGCATTTTTGCTTTCTACAATGTTTTGGATATGCAGTGATGAAAAACTTCCATGTCCAGTCTGTAAGAGCCACTGTCCTCCATTACATTTTCCTATGTAAATAGTCAATAAGTACTTTCTGTCACTGGCAATTTTAAATTCATTATTCTGAACAGAACTGACATTCAGGTTCTTAGCTAGTCTGTTACAAAGTAAAAGATGTACTATTGACAAGCAGAGTAAGTTTGCCTAGGTAAGGGGAATTTGTGACTGTGTATTTACATTTGATATTGTCAAAGGAAACTTTTTGACATTGTTAGCATTCTCAGTATCCCAGAAGAATAGATTTAGATGAAAAGGAGTTGGAGACTTTAATCTTATTTCTAGATGTCTTGCAAATCTATAATAATAATAGAGGAATATGCAAATTGTCTAGGACACCGTCACATAATGACCAATCAGGATGGGGGCAGGGCCGTGGCAGAGAGCTCTCAGCACAGCTGCGCTGGGGGCTCCAAAGGGCGCAGAGAGGAAGGGAGAGCAGATAGGCAGGGGGATCAGGCCAGGAGTTGAGTACTTTGGAGACTGTGAACTGAGTAGGGATGGATTGCAAGGCTGCAGTTCAAGGGTAATGGCCCATATTTAGAAAATGTGAAAGGCCAAGCCCTCCCAGGGCCACCAAGGAGCACTATCTGTGCTGCACAAAAAGCCTACATTTTTATACCTGCCAAACTGAGGGATGTTGGAAGTCAGCCAATGCGAGGCAGGGAGAGAGAAATGCAAATATAAAACCTCACCTTGTTTCTCTAAATTTCTCACAGGTTCTGGAAAACCCAGAAAACACAGGGGCGGGGGGGTGGGGTGGGGGGGTGGGAAGAAGTCAAGTAAAAATGAAAGCACATGTTTTACCTCTCCCACTGTAGTTTCTGAGTAATGGTGCAGGTGTGTAATGGAGGAGGAAACCTGTGGATTGGGAATAAGATTAAAGTTCTGATTTAGAGTGGATGAATTTTTTTAGTACCTGAATGTGAATCTAGTTGAACATGGGTTTTGAGCCCTTCAAATGACTCAAAAGTCATGTGATGTGTTTGAAATGTGACCAGGGAAATGAGAACAGAGTTGGACAGAGTGTGTTTGAAGGCAAGTTTGGTAAACAAATGAAGTGACACCCTGATCCAGTTATATTATTGGCATAGGATTTCCTTCATGTTGAATTTTGAACCCACAGTAGCCTAACTCGTCAACACCAGGTTTTCTGAAAGATTTTATTTCATTAGTAATGTTATAAGCAGATTGAAATAATTTGGTTTGAGTAAAAAATGACCAGAGTAAACCAAATCACTGAGTCTTGGTCTCCACAGCTGCTACCTTTCGCTTCTTGTACTTAACTCTTTAACTTCTGGGAGAGTTTTCATTAATACTGACCCAGCAATGATCCCGACAGTGCTTCATGCCAGTTTCAAACACAGAATCTTTAGACAGATATGCAAAAGAGGTAGACAAATGAGAATCTGTGGCACTGGGAGGGAAAAAAGTTTCCTCTTTCTGAAAAAAAAAAAAAAAGAACTGATACAGAATTTTTGGACTGGAACCCTGATTCTTTGTCCACTGGAGTCGAAGAATGAATCCACAGACAGAAGGTGGTATAGCAAAGGTGAAGATTTATCGAAGAACAAGTACAGACTCCCATGTGGAGAGGAGGAAGTAGTCCCACAGAACAGACTTCCACGTGGGGAGGGAGAAAGGGTCCCACTGAGTTCTTTTCCCTATGGTTTATAAAGGCTGCAGATCCTGGTGCCTTGATATCTCCTCTGATTGGTTACTATTCCCTTAGACTGGTTACTATAGTAACTTCTAGGCTCAAAAGTCAAACCTCACATAGGACATGTGAGGTTCTCCTACCTCCCTCCTTTCTTATTGTTTTCCTATTCCCTTTGGGCTTTCTTCTTCTTCTTCTGGATGAAGGGCTTCCTTCTCTTTATGTTGTAAATAGAAACCTTTTGTTGTTCCCAGCTCCCTCATTCTATGGAAATGTACCTGTTGCAGCTTTTTAGCTCCCCCATTCTATGGAAATATACCTTCTGCTGCTCTGCAGTCCTGTGCTTCCTCCATGGTCCCCTTAATTTATAAAATTTACTAAAAACTGTCCTTTCAGCCCTAAAAATTCCTTTTTCACTGACACCCAGCAAGAAAATATAAGTTTAAGGGTTTACTGAAGGACTGTAAAGAGGGTTTGAAATCTGGGAAAGTTTAGAAAAGATAATAGACAAAAAGAGAAATTTTTATTCTTCTTGAGGGAGAGGGAAAAGCACAGGATTGATAGAAACTAAAATAGGAAAACAAAATGGCAAATTTTGTGAATTCTACCTATGTAATTTAAGAGGGCAAACAATGAAATTCTGTTTTCTTTGAATTTGGTGAGAGCAGCATTCATGGTTCCACGTCATCCTGGACACATTGCTGCATAACCCTAAAGAAATCAGAATGCTCTCCACGTGCTCATGTCATTTTAAGTTTAAAGTTCTTGGTGACTAGACAGGATGCTCATTTTTCTTGCATTTCCCACAAAACCTGGAGATGTTTAGAGTGAAGACTTATAAGTTCCCAGAATAGATCTGATGAAAAACTTATTTTAGCCAAATAAATGTATTACACCAAGCTACCACTGTAAGCATGGCTTGGATCCCTCCCACCCACCAGCGTGGTGAATGATTCAAGATGTTAACATAAAAAAACAATGAAACCTGTAAAGATTTTTTGTGAGTTTATTTGAGCCAAACTGTCCACATATTCTGGGAAGCAGAACTTGAACAAATTGAAAGAATGTTCCAGAGAATGGCGGGTTACATCTGTATTTATATATATTGCAATCAAAGGAAGAGACATAGGTGGGTTACATGAAATCCATTGGTGATGGACTAGAGAGGCAGGAGAAAGCAAAGCAGGGAAACCTCTGGGATTGGATAGAAAGTAAAATGATAGACACATACTTAGGTGGGTGCAGGAACAATTAACATGATAATGAAGGAATCTGTGGTATCTGTCCTGGCGCCCAGCACATTTGGTTGTGCCCCAAGGGGTCCAAAAAAAGGGAAGTTACAAGTTACCCAGACATTTCAAGGATATGTTATCATAGATGCAAAAAGACAGATAGGCTCAGTTAAGGTAAAGGTTGACCTTGTCAGTAAAGATACAGACCTCAGACTTAACGACCCCCCATAACTGCTTTTAGTTAAAGTTATATTCCAGACCATCCTTTGTGGTTACTTTAGGTCTCTGAGTTTGCAAGACCACCATTCAGACCTTCCTGAGCCTGTCAGGTTAGCATGTGACCGCTTTTGTCCACAAAGACACCATTGGCGTGCCCTCCATGATCTTGCAGTCTTCTCCTAGGAAGCCTGGGTGCTCCCCCGATTCTTATCTTTCACCTTCCCCCATCTTGACAGGTCAGTCTTTCTCAGCAGGTTTTTTAATTGGCAGTTAAGTGGTTTGCAGTGCCATGTTCTTGGCCTGCTGTCCAGAGCCAGTGCTGCATAGATTGGCTGCATTTTCAGTGAAGGTGACACCATAATTTGGTTCCTTTTGATTTCTTTAGGGGTTTTGGGTTAGTTTCTACAAAATCTGTTTCTGGACGGAGACATTATTTCGGTAGTTGGCTAGGGCAAAGCTATAAAATTTATATTATGAGGTAAAATACCAAAAACAATGCGAACTATTTGAAGAGTCAAATTCATAAAGTATTGATACTTATTTATATAACCCATAGAGGCAGCAGAGATGGGATCCCAGACTGTATTCTCAGATTATGTTTGAAAACATTGGTCTTTAATAACCCAGGGTAAAGGAAAGGTAATCAGCAATTTCCTTCAACAGTAACTGCCATTTGATATATATTCTTGTCTTCTTTACAAGCTTTATGCAGTCCCATAATTTTATATCTCATTATGTTCACTGGCATCTATTATAAAATGCCAGTGTATAAATCAACTATAAAATTAGGCTAAATCGTATAATAAATTGTGTCACACTTTACAGTTTTTGGAAATCTTCATTAACTTCTTTGTAACTTTACTTATTAGAATAAAATGGAAAATTACCTCTTTTTACTTTCATGTATGTGAGTACTCACACACAAATGCATACCTAGCAAGTTTGGTTCATTATTTGAGGCATTTACTATGGAGTTTTATTTTGGAAAAAAGTCTGCTCAGAGCCTCTGGAGTTTTTAATGCAGAAACAATTAAAAACATTATTCAGAGTCCTGCTTCTGCCTGGGATATAGACAATTGGAAAAAGTCTGTCACTGTCAACTAAACACAAGAACAGAAGAAATAAACTAAAAAATTGTAACTTTTTTTTATCCACAAGAGAGCTAAAGTTTAGGACAAGCAAGTTACCAATATGTAATGAAAACCAGGTCCCTCTAAGGCAGTGGTTCTCAACCTCCCTAATGCTGCGACCCTTTAATACAGTTCCTCATGTTGTGGTGACCCCCAACCATAAAATTATTTTCATTGCTACTTCATAACTGTAATTTTGCTACTGTTATGAATCATAATGTAAATATCTGATATGCAGGATGTATTTTCATTGTTACAAGTTGAACATAATTAAAGCATAGTGATTAATCACAAAAGCAATATGTAATTATATATGTGTTTTCCGATGGTCTTAGGCGACCCCTGTGAAAGGGTTGTTCGACCCCCAAAGGGGTCACGACCCACAGGTTGAGAACCGCTGCTCTAAGGGTATAGAACCCAAGGCAGTCCTTTACCTTACACACAGTCGCAACTGTGCCTAATGGGAGGATGAGATGCTGGGCATGTAAGAATCCAGTTAAACTTTGTAACAAATTGCTGAAGGCTGAATGTGGACTATGGCGAGATTACCCCTCCCTCATTCCACAGGCAAAAGGGGAATTTGCACTCATTCTCAGGATGTTCTCCAGGAACTTCTAATGTGCACCCACAGGAAAGGGTGGAGGTGGGGTGGGGGGCAAGGGAAATCCCAGTCTCCCCGGTGGAGTCCGGGAGAAGAGGAGCCCCCGAGAAGAGGAGCCCCCAGCAATGTGGGAAAGGCTTTAGGGTCCCCACTTACCTAAGAACGAAGCCTAGTCTCTGAGAGAAGAGCAGCAAACCCTGTGGAACACAAGTGAAGATCCATTTTAACCACAAAATCAAAATGTGTTATCTCTGAGAAAGTAAAAAAGGGTAATCGGACTTTATCAAAATTAAACCTTTTGCTCTGGGAAACACACTGCGATCGAAGTGACTGACAAAAGACTATGAAAAGATTTGTAAATCACCTCCCTGTTAAAGGATTCATCAACCAGAATATATTAAGAGCTTCTAAAGCTCAAACATATGGAAGAAAACAACACAGTTTAACGAAATGGGCAAAGGGTTTTAACACACTTCAAAGAATACAATGTATGGTAAATATTATGCTTATTAAAAGATGCTCAACATTGTCATTAGAGAAATTCGAATTCAAACAGCAGTGAGATATCGTTACACACGTATTTGTATGGCAAAAATCTGACAAAACCAACTGTTGGCAGTGATATAAATTTTTTTTGCTCTTAAAGCGCCCCTCCCTCCCCACACACACCCACCACCAAAAATTGCTGTCCCAGCAATGCACTTTGGTGTTACAACATGTATAAAAGTAATCCCAAAAGATGGAATATGGTTCCATTAAGAAATGCCAGGCAGGGCTGGGACAGAGAATGCACCAATGAGATTAGAACTTCTTTTTGGACTGTGAGTAAGGAAGTGTTCAAAAATAATGTGTATGTGTTGAAAGGCGCCAGCTTTGGTGGGGTTTCCAAGGATCAAATTTTGAAAAAAATTGTCTCAAAAAATGATAGTAATGGATCATGACATAGGTGTCCTATGTTCATACTGCTTTAAACAAAGAAAGTGAATTTTGGAATAGGAAGGAGATTTTTAGAGTCTCAAAACAACTTCCAACAAAGTACTCATTTGTTACAAAGGGAAAAACATAACTTTTTAGTGGAGAAACCTGGCAACCACTACTTTAATTACCGATCAAAGTGAACATTATCAATAATGGAACAGTTTAAATCCTGAGACTCCTGAGAGGATGCAAAGCAAAGGACATAGTATCAGTAATGTATATTAATGTCCTTATTTCAGTTTCTATGTTGGATTATGTACAAGACTCTTCATTTGTAAGGAACAAAAACTAGTGTATTTGGTGAGGAGTAGCATCATCTCCACAGCTCGCACTCAAATACATTTCTGAGGTGTTCTTACAAATTTCCTGTTATGTTTCAGATTAAAAAAATACTTTTGACAGTTTTAATTGTAATTTACATTTCATATCTTTTTATTCTTGCTATAATGAAGTGATTGATTAAACTTTGAAGCCAATTAAATTAGTAATATTGGTTAAAGATTTTTCAGAGGTTATTTAATAAAAAATTAAATTTTACATATTGAATTGAGATTCAAGGTAGTAAGTTCCCAGAAATTACAACACTATATTATATTCATATTATGTTCTAGAGTAATTAAATATTTTATGACAAAGGTAGACTATGGAAATTTATTAAAAATTTGACTTGAACATATTTCTTCGTAAGATTATGATTATAAATGACAAATTTAGTTCTAGATGAAAGAACATCTTTAGTTTTTAGGCCTCATTAAAATCCAATGACATGTCTATCTCCAACTGTTATTCAGAGTTAATCATTGAAGACTTGTCATGAAATAAGGCAAGCAAGACAAAAGTCATATCATCCCTTTAAGGTCTTGGCAGTCCTCTTTCCAAATTATTAAAAAACAGTCACTTAGAGATAGAAATTATTTTATTTGTATAGATTACATCATCAGTTTTCTTTTAATCTTTTTAGTGGTTTCTGAACCTCCTGTCTTACATAATCAAGTTAATCTCAGGGATGTCATATTATATTTGTATGGCTCAGCCATTACATAAGGTTTTACTGCAGTACTCACTGAATCTATGGAAGAAAATTCCATGCTTTGTCGAGTTGTTGCTTCTTTGAATCTGAAGCATTACTAAATGGTGTCAATTACTTAACCTCAATGGTGTCAATTACTTAACCTCTGAAAATGAACTATTTGAACCCTGGTTGCTCAGAGATCAGATTTTCTTCTCTTGGTCTTTTAGAAGCTATTTCTTCCAGGAGTATGTGTGTGTGCCTGAGAAAGAGAAAGATGGAGAGAGGGAGAGATGGAAAGAGAGAGAGCAAAATTGAATTTATTGGGGTGACACTAGTTAACAGGATTATACAGATTTCAGGTGCACAATTTTACAACAAAACATCTGTATATTGTATTGTGTATTCACCACCCAAGTCAAGTCTCCTTCCATCACCATTTATCCTCACTATACTCTCTTCTACCTTCCTTGTAAATTATTTTTACTTGTGATATCCATTTGTAATGTTATGGGTTGATTTTATATATATATATATATTTCAGAGAGGAAGAGAGAGGGAGAGAGAGGTAGAAACATCAATGATGAGAGAGAATCACGGATTGGCTGCCTCCTGCATTCCCCCCACTGGAGATCAAGCCTGCAACCTGGGCATGTGCCTTGATTAGGAATTGAGCCTGGTTCATAGGTGATGCTCAACCACTGAGCCATAGCAGCTGGACAGTATGGGTTCTTTTTAAACATCCAAGATTCCTGGGCTCATAATTTAAGCAAGTACAGTGGGGCCTTGACTTACGAGTTTAATTCGTTCTGTGACGGAGCTCGTAACTCAAATTACTCGTATGTCAAATCAAAAAGTGAACGAGTGAGACACGTGATGCTGGGCTGATGTTGTGGCGTTCACTGTGACGTTCGCTGCGCCAACTAGCGGTGGGGTATCTGAAGCTGGCTCGTAACCCGAATTTTAGCTCACAACTCAAAGCAAAAAATCGGCTGAGAGACGGCTTGTATCTCGAAAACTCGTTAGTCGGGACACTCATAAGTCAAGGCCCCACTGTAATATAAGATTTAATTATTGATATCCCAGACCAATTTGTGACTAAGGAAGACTTTTAGGTGACATTCAGATGCAAATATTCAGTCTAAGAGACCTGATTTGTACAGGTAATTCCTTAGGTACTCAATAAGCATACCCCATTGGTGATAGCTGAGTCATTGTGCTTGTTATGAATAACTTTATACTTTACAGTTTAGAAAATTCCTCACATAGTTGCATTCAGAACGGTAGAGTATATTCCTTAGTGAGCAATGAAAAGGCCCAGCAGTTTCTCCATTTTGTGAAACAACTATACAAAAAAACTGAGTAACCCTAGGAAGGCTTGAAGACTGATTTTTTTGAGTAGGTCTGTTATGTATCCTAATACCATATCCAAAGTAGTATGTGAAGGTAAATTGATATATCAGTATCATATTTATCAAAACAGTTCACAAACTCCAAGATTTTCCCTGTTTCCTATGCTGTAAATAAAATTTTATTATAACATTTTGAAATAATTTAAGAACATAAGCATAAAAAGTAAAAATGGACAATGTAAAATTTTTTTCCCTATTGAATGTGATTTTCTCTAGTTTTAAAAGAAGCAAAGGATAATTAGTACAAATATTGGCAGGGTTTTTTTTTCAGAGGAGTTGTTTTAATGAGAAACTGGTTTTTTAATTAACAGAAGGAAGATTCTATGCATCGTGTCATGATTTATTTTTAAATTGTTATAACAATGACACACACACACACACACACACACACACACACAAATTGCAGAAGAGAATTTTTAAAAAAGATCACCGAATCTAAAGAGGTTATGTCTAGAGACCTTAATAACAATAACAAAAAAGCTCCCACATGAACAAAATTGTGTTTATGCATATTCTTTAGTTTTACTTGAAACAGAGTAGAGAATACATAAAAACTTGCTAGAATAAGGGCTTCTCCCTTTAATGACCCAAGACATATTCTGTGACTGTACAATTGGATACATTCCTATCAGGGCAGCAGAAGGCTATTAAACCTGAAAAAATCAGAGTATAGCACAAGCTAGAATAATGGTAAATGGCTAATAAATGTCTTCATGCATATCGCAGTGCTTCCTGGTATCATTAGTGTGTTTGCAATAACTTTATATAATTGGTAAGCAGCTATTTAGGTTAGTTTAAAATGAACCTAAGTTTTCGTATTTTAAAAATTATTTTAAAGAATGCTTCAGGTTTTTTATACATTGAAACCTTGACAGCTTTAAAAGAATAGCTGAAAACCTTTCTTCTAAGCAAGTTGGGCAGAAGTATGTAGTATGAAACTGATTCTTCTCCACAACTGAATTAAAGAGCCGTAAGTACACAGATATAAATGGATGCACATAACACCTATTCTCATTGCAAAGTAATGGACACAAATACACTAGTTTCATGTGTACAACACAGTGATTCAACCTTTGTTTACATTGCAAAGTGATCACCAGAATAAGTCTGGTTATCATCTGTCATTGTACAAAGTTAACATATTATTGACTGTATTCCTCATGCTGTACATTACATCCCTATGACTTAAGTTATGACTGAAACTTTGTACCCCTTGTTCCCTTTCAATCAATTCAATCCCAAGCTACCTTTCTCTCAACTATCATTCTGTTCTTTGTATCTATGAGTCTGAATTTTGATTTGTTTGTTTTGTTTTTTAGATTCATGTATAAGTGAAATCATATGGTATTTGTCTTTCTCTGTCTGACTTATTTCACTTAGCATGATACACTCAAGTTTCAACGATGTCATAAATGGCAAGACTTCATTTTTTATGGCTGAGTAGTATTTCATTGTGTGTGTATCACATCTTTATCCATTCACCTATTGATGAACACTGAGGTTGCTTATATAATACTAGAGGCCTGATGCACAAAATTCATGTAAGAGTAGGCCTTCCTTCCTCTGGCATCCCGGACCCAGGCTTCCCTCACATAGGGAGGCCCACCCACCTGCCGCAGCCCACTGGTCAGTGGCCTGGGCCTCCCTCTTTGGGGCGATCGTGGAACCCCCCAATTGATCACCCCGCTGGCTGGTGGCCTGGGCCTCCCTCTGTGGGGCAATCATGGGGTGATGGCTGGGCCCCCGACCAATCGCATCACACCTGCCTTGGCTGGCCTGGTGCTAGTGGGTGCCATAGCGTGGTCCCAGATGGTCGTCTGGATGGTCGTTCTGCTGTTTGGCCATTCGGTCGATTTGCATATTCCACTTTTATTATATCTGATGAGATATAAATAATAAAATATATGCAAAAGACTCAATACAGTGCTGGAACCAAAATCACTACCCAAAACTGCTAATTTCTCTACCTCTACACACATCCATTTAATCCAGGCTTAAATAGAACAACATTAAGATGCAAAAAAAAAAGTATTTCTTAGGAAGCAGAGAAAATAAGAGGGAGAGGAAAAGGCAAGAAATGAGGGAGGTTTCTTTTCTGATTTGGCAAAGGACCATATGGGGTAATGGTAAGAGCAGATTTCTGGGATTAGATCTGTCCACCAATATATAAATCTCAGTTTGAGTCCTATATTCAACAATTCTCAATGTTTGGGTACTTTCCTTACAAAGTGCAGTTTCCTTATCTTACAAAGTGCACAATTTCCCAAGTTAATGACCATAGGTCTCTTTGAGGAAGGACCTGGAATATTATTGTAACAAGCATTTACCATGGTTTTGCTGGCTTCTTCCTACTGAGGAACCAACCTCTCCTTCGCTCATAGGTTCAAGTCTGGAAACTGAGTCTGGTATGTAAGCTGGGCAGGAACTTTTACTGGGCAATTACCTTCATCTTCCTGGCCATCTTTGGTTTCTTTGATGATGCAAGTAGACTTATACCCTTGGTGGTTTCTCATATATTTGGGGACATCAAATTCCACTAAGTATCTCGGAGTCAGGTTCGCTATCCCTTCTGACCAGTTTTACAGGGAGTGTAGAAGTACCTTGTCACTCACTGTAAAGTCGAGTTAACTTGGTTTCTGAGGACTAGGAGGCACCATCTGGTCTCTATTGTTTCAGGCTCCTATCATCCCCATTGTGTAGGTCTGTATCCAACTTTTCCACTCTGAGCCCTTCCCTACAGGAAAAAGTCATTATACTATATGAGTGGCATCTGTAAACTGACTTGACTCCACAGCTTTTCTGAAAATCTTAAATAATTAAAAATAAAATTAAAAGGCTATTAAAAATGAAGAAATGCTAATCACTATTAAAAATTGAGAGAAGGGGTTGGAATAGTAAAGGGGTCAAATATATGGTGAGGGGAGATTTGACTTTATGTACATTGATCAAAGTAATGCTTTAAAAATTTTTTTTCTTTTGTTTTTAGAGAGAGAGAGGAAGGGGTAGAGAAACATTGATATGAGAGTGAAACATCAATTAGCTGCCTCCTTCACACTCCTACTAGGGATTAAGCTACAACCCAGGCATGTTCCCTGAGTGGGAATGGAGCCTGTGAGCTCTTGGTGCAGGAAACAACCTTCAACCAACTGAGCCACACTGGCCAGTGCCAAACTAATGCTTTTAATATACACATTCTCTCTCTCTCTCTCTCTCTCTCTCTCTCTCTCTCTTTTGACACTTTGGTGCTTTTATTTAAGGCTTTTGCTTATAATCATCTTGCATATAATACAATCTATTATATTTGTTATGTTCAACATAATTATAAGACTATTAATTACAGTCACTGTAGGCATTATAATCCAATATTGAGACACAAGTTTAAAACTGTATAATGAATGTCTTTCAGTCCTGTCAATGGTTATATCATTAAGGATATGTCAGACTAAGAATCTTGGTCATTGAGATTATAAGAGTTGCTCTTTCTTTCCTCTGGATAATAGAACTCCTTTTTTTCACAATACCCCTTCAATTACAACTGAGTAACAAGGCATTTCAGAACACGTGACTGAGCCGCCATGAAAAAGGCAGTGACACTACCAGTGATGACCAAAATGAAAACTTTCCAACAATAGTGCTGCATTAATGTAGAATAAGAAGAAGCAGGTTGGCAACGAGGCCAAGGGAGAGGGAGGACACTGAGTGCTTCTGACGGTCTCGTCTGTGTGTTTGAAATTGTCTAGAACAGAGCAGAGAAAATAAATTGCCAATCAATTGCCTCATACAAGAACTACAAGTTATCCAACTATTCTTCTAAATTCATTTCTGTGCAACCTGTAGGGAAGTTGTAAAGATAGCAAACAAATAAAAGGCTGATTATGGATAAGGTAGAAAACAGTCAAACTACAATTTATCTGGAAAAGAAAATTTATCTCAGACACATCAATGTTTCTCTCTCTCTCTCCCTTCCTCCCCTCTCTCTAAAAAAATCAATGGAAAAAATATCCTCAGATGCGGATGAGAGAGAGAGAGAGAGAGAGAGAGAGAGAGAGAGAGAGGAGAGAGAAAGAGAAAGAGAGAAAGAGAGAGAGAAAATAAATATGAGAGACTTAGGAGAGAGTGTGAGTTATTCTGTGACCCTGAAGTCACTCAGCAGAGCCTAAGAATGTGATACAAACTGGCAGAGGGCAATGAGGGAGAAATTAAAAACATTTATAATATAAAGTCATCGTTGGCATTGCATTTTTACCTGCCCATCATGCAGTTTCTTTTCTCTGAACAGTAGAACTCCTATTTTCATGGGAAACTCCTTTTTTTCTTTTTTTCTTTCTGCTTTATGGCTGGCTTTTCCTCAAAACTCAAGAACCCGAATACAGAAGTTGACTCAGTCCTATCTGTTAGAATGCCTCACATTCCTTACCCACAGGATTGATTTAGGGATGGGCTCATGACCTAAGCAAGGTGATTCAGAGTCATTTTTGGAAACTTTGCTAGGACTAATTTTTTAGCAATCAATGCAATATAAGACCATGCAGTGGTATCTATATTTGTCACCAAAAGAGCACCCCTAAAAATGAAGATGATGTGGAGGGAGAAAGATTTGACAGATGGAGGAAGAAATAGATTCCTAATCACATTGTTTGAATTCCTTGATCCAGTCCTGTCTGAAGTCCGTTCATTCCTTTGGAACTCCCAGTTATTGAGCCAATTTATCCCCTCTTTATACTTACCTGTTTAATCTGAGTCCTGCCTCTACTCAACTAAATGACCTAATCTGCTACTATGCAATTAAAGCTGTAGCTTTCTTTCTTGTACTGTATGGTTGCTAGTTATAAAGTTTTAGGCTTTTGGTCACTTGGCTTCCCCAATGTCTCAGACACCGATTCTCCCTCAATTCAAACATATGGCCATTTGGGAATTCTCTTAAGCAGCAGTTCTCAACCTGTGGGTCTCGACCCCTTTGGGGGTCAAATGACCCTTTCACAGGGGTCGCCTAAGACCATCGGAAAACACATATATAATTACATATTGTTTTGTGATTAATCACTATGCTTTAATTTTGTTCAATTTATAACAATGAAATTGGGGGTCACCACAACATGAGAAACTGTATTAAAGGGTTGTGGCATCAGGAAGGTTGAGAACCACTGCTCTTAAGGATAGCTGTTAGGAGAGTATAGAGTCTAAGCTTTGCTTGTGAATGGGTTGGCTGAATTTGTGAGTGTGAACTAAAAATAGAAGATAGTCACACTAAAGCCCCAGTTAGTGGTGACTTTGGTAGAGAATAGGGAGAAGTAAAGATGCAAAACTCTCAAAATGGGCAGAGCTTTGGGAATGTGCTTGGCCATCCAATTTGTGTAGAGTTTCTCAAAGTCAGAAAACACATGGACTAATGGTTGGTGGCAAATTACGTAACTGCTCACCTCTTTCTAACTTCTCACTGAGCAGAGTCACGTCAGTGAGTCATTGGCCACAATGGGAATATTCACTCCATGGAAACTGGCAAATACTGCAAATCAAGGCCCCCTCTTATTTTCTTTGGTGAACATTTTCCAGAATATTGACTGCATGTAAGTCTATGTAAAGCCATCTTCCTTTAAGATGGGGAATCATTTTTCCTCTTAACAGTAAAATAGATGTTCAAAATTCTTTTTCGTTATAGTTTTTATCCCTTCAGATTTCAAAAACTGTGGGGATAAGAATTCATAGCATGAAGACTTTCAAACACCTTGTTAGGATGATAGAATGAGCTGTCTCTCATGGCTCAGGGAAGTACCTCATAAGGTGGAACTGGTTTCCCTTAATTTAATGAATCTATTGGTGTTTCTAAAACTTTATTAAGAACTTAATATTTCTCAGAAATAATTCTGGGCCACTGAATCTCAGTTAACCCTGACCTTCTTTGTCATATCATTTCTAGAGTACTGTTGTTTCTGTAAAAAATTTCCCTTGCTATACAACTTAAAAAAATAAGAACACACACAACAACTCCAATTATTAGCTGATTAATGAGATCCTTTTCTATTCAGTGTTTTGTTGTTGTTGTTAACCCTCACCCAAGGATATGTTTCCATTGATTTTTAGGGAGAGTGGAAGAGAGAGGGAAAGACAGAAACATCGATGTGTCTCACATCGATTGGTTGTCTCCTGCAAGCTCCCTGACCAGGGCCCCAGGCCAGGGAGGAACCTGCAACCACAGTACGTGCCCTTGACTGGAATTGAACCTGGGACCCTTTGGTCCACAGGCCAATGCTCTGTTCAGTATTTTTTTTAAAAAAATATATTTTATTGATTTTTTACAGAGAGGAAGGGAGAGGGATAGTGTTGGGGTCCAACCCCAGCAGGTCCAGGGATCCCCAAAGGTGTGGACGGAGTCGGCGAAGAAGGAATGACACGGAGACAGCGTTCAGTTGATCAGTAGCCTAGCCAGGATCTCCAGCCAAGTTCTGTATAGGTTCCCCAGCCAGGTTCTATCCAGGTTCTCTAGCCATGTTCTCTCACTAGGTTCTCCAGGTTCTACAGCCAGGTTCGGTCGCCAGGTTCTGTCTGGGTTCTCTAGCCAAGCTCTGTCCAGGATCTCCAGCGAAGTTCTGATCAGGATCTCCAGTGAAGTTCTGGTCAGGACCTCCAGCGAAGTTCTGGTTAGGATCTCCAGCGAAGTTCTGGTGCCATGTTCTCTCGCTAGGTTCTGTCTCTAGGTTTTCCTGTTCAGTATTTTTAAATGACATTGTAGATAACAGGGTATAAGCAGGCCTTACTTGATATACAATTAAGAAAATGTAAAACATGAGTTTGTGATACTTTTGATTTTCTGTGCAAGCTCTCAGATACCTAAAATATGGAATTGTACAGACATAAAAAATTTGAAAAGCAAAAGAGACTCCAAAGTGTTTTCCTTGGGAATTCTTTAAAATTATCAATGACTTTGGTGCTTAGTTGCCACATATTTAGCTTTGCTAGAGTGAACATGTTCTTTAATGTTAAAGTATAAGCTTTTTTTTTCAAAAAAGAAATGTTAAAAATAAGTTGTGGCATTCATTTTCCCATTACCAAGGGCTCATCTTTGCATTGAATAGCCAGATTTCTGAAATGGACTAACAAGATAATAGGGAATAAAATAAAACAAAAAATGGAAAAAATAAACAACCAAATAAGTAAAATATGAAAACAGAATGCTTGGTGTCCTGAGAAACCATTTGCAGAGGAATTCTGCAAATACAGAGTTGGTGTTGAATCTTGTGTTGTTAAATGACTTTGCCCCACAATTATATTGACACAATTTTTATGTATTTTTCCATTAGGAAACAGTTTCCAATTAAGTGGTGAAATCAAGCTCCAACTTGATTGTTATTGTGAAAAGGATTATGCTGTCAAATCAGATGGATCCATGTGAAGGCAGTATTTTTGTTTAGACTGACATTGAAAATTATCTGAGTGCAAAAGAGCAGCACAACAATAAAGGTCTAATATGAAATAATCTTTAAAGAAAACCTTTCTCTTTCTTAAAATACAGTTTAAAATGACTAGCTCAATCTGTTCTAGAAAATGCCATTTTCAGCAAAATTTAGTTTTTCATATTGACTTTAAAAATTTCATTTTGATTGTATTGAATGTCTGAAAGACATTTATGTTCTATATTGGCTTGTGCTCTCATTGTCAATATTATTTCTTTTTTCCAATATTAGATATTATCCTCACAGTCTTTAATTTGGTGTGATTTTTTAATTTGAAAATCATTTTATGAAAACATTTATGGCTAATGGGACAGATCTGTATTCTTAGATGGTTTCCACAGATTCAGTTTGCCCCTTTGGCTTTGTATGGTAATTCCTGGCTCTAGCTCTGGCTCTAGAGTAGACGCTCAATAAATGTCTGCTTTATTTGAAGCAGATTAAAAGAGGATCTTGCCCTATAAAGGTTTGAAAAACTGTTGTATTTGTGAGGCATATAAGCCATGGTTTTGGGGAATCATTGAATCTAGAGATGAGCATGTAATAATTTGTTGAAGTTGAATTTTTCAGTGGCAAAGTAGGTGACTTTGTTGTTTGCATGTAGTGTAATAATGGATTTGTTCTTTGAGTTGCTAGTTGACACAATCTATTACTATCATTCTAAGAAGTATATTATACACAGGAGATGTGAACTCAGAGCTCCTTAAAAACCATGGATCCTAGTTAAAAGTCGGGATCTTGACAAAACATAGAGGCAGATGAGCACATTAGTAAACAGGAGTCTTTGTAAGGTGGTCACTATTACCAAGAAGGCAAAAACAAAAACAAAAAAATTCAGAATGATACCATGTCTCCAGCCAGGGACAGGGGCCTGTGTACATTCGCCAGACTCATCTGGAATCCCAGAGGCTCTGGAACACATATGTAAGGAACTACATTTATGCTATTAAAGCAGCAGTATGATATTAGCTTTGGCAGCAGTAGGGCAGTGAAGATAGGAGCCTTGCCCTATAGCCTTAGTGTTGACATTTAGCGTACCGACTCCAGTCCATCTTTGGGTCCAGGGTAATGGCAGGGGACAAGTGAACAGTTTACAATATCTAGTGATAGTTCTTTGAATTCACCATTCTCTATCCCCACCTCTTTTTTCTTTTCTGTACCTTAAGGTTGTATTCTCAAAAATAGCATTGGCTGGGGACTGAGAAGATGGTAATGGGCTGGAGATTTTACAATTTTATTGTTTTGGGCTCAACACAAAAGGCTGTCTTGCCTGGCCAGTATGACTCAGTGGTTGAGCATTGATCCATGAACCAAGAGGTCACTGGATCAATTCCTGGTCAGGGCGCGTGCCTGGATTGCGGGCTTGATTCCCAGTGGGGAGAGGGAGGGAGCATGCAGGATGCAGCCGATTGATGTTTCTCTCTCATTGATGTATCTGTCACTCTTTACTTCTCCTTTCCCCTCTCTCTAAAATCAATAAAAAAGAAATGCTCTCTTGTTTTCCTCTGAGAAGGGTTTTAACTATAATTCTCTAATCGAAAAAATAAAAAGCCTAAGACAAAGTTATTACAATCTGAAAAGAAATAGGAGTGAGGTTCAACATTAGCTTTGTAAGCATGAGTAGTTGTAGAAGGATTTTCAGAGGAATGCAATATATGATCATGGCAAAAGCAGAGGATTAGGATCACGAGAGTTCAACTGTAGGCTCTGCCACTGACCAGCAGCATGGGCTTGAGGACTCGATTTATTCACCAGCATAATAATAAGGCGCTTTGGAGTCCAACACTGTGATTCTACCATGACCCTCAACAAAGGATTCAAGCCTGAGCTGAACGCTGAATCCTTAGGAGTGCACTTGCTTTAAAATATATTTTGCTACTTTTAAAAATGAGAAATAGTGTATGCATACCTTACAGCAGCCACTGGGCTTTATATCAACTTGCTTTTGATAGTTTTATACCTAAAAGACAACATATTTCAAGGGGATGATCCTCTCTGTAACTCTTGACATATTTTACATTATCACACCAATGCATTTTCAGCTACTTATGCGTGTGCTACAGTGGTAGTCAAGGTCTTAAAGCATCCTTGGTTGATTTAAGTGAAATGGAGTTTTCTGTGCTTCTTAATACTTTGTATTAAAAAATACACATGTTATAGTGGGAATTGTGGGTGGGTGACTGCAGCAAGTGATGGGAGAAATACATCGTTCTGCAGGTCACAGAGCTCAGTCCTTAAATTGTGTCTGTATGGGTACAGTGTAATGCTTCTGATTATTTTTCCATGGCAGAGGTAAATTAATGCTCTGTATTGCATTGGAGTAGCACTGGTTTCTTATGGAGTAAAAAATTAAGTGCCTCACTGAACATCCTAAACTATAGGATTTCATGAAGTCTGAATGTTTTACAAACTTTAGTCTGTTAGGCACAATTGATGCCAATAACTGGCCTGTTTGTCCTGTATTGATACTGTTTATCCCAGAGCATTTTCTGTGCTTTGGAATCAGTTAGTTAAATATAGATGCTTCTAGTTCATCCAAAAAGAATAAATATAATCTTTCCAGAGAAATACTTATTGTTCTCTGAGTAACAACATGAAGTTCATTTCCTCTCCAATAAATTGAAAAAGTCAGATTAAAATGTCATTGAGCATACAACGACTTGGACAAATTTTACAACTATTTTGCTGAGCAAAAGAAATCAATTCCCTACTAACCTATGGCAATAGATATGAGGATGTATTTTATTTTGGAGGGGGTGGAGTATGGCAGCAGGGGCCATGGATTGCTGGGGCTGGGGGGACATGAGGGATGATGATAATGACTTTTATTTTATTTTGTGTGGTGGTTACACAGGTATAATACAGCTGTAAAAATCCATTACCCCAAACATCTAAGTTCTTTGCATCTTATTGCATGGAAATTTTACTTCAATAATCAATGATCTGAAATGATTAATCTGAAAAATTGATATTTCTATACAAAATATTGTTAAACCTTTGAATAAAAAACAAACAAACATGAGGACTGTAAATTTCAAAATGGCAGCTTAAGAAACTCTTTGGATCTTATTCCCAGTGAAAAAACCAAAGCAGGCAAGGTAATAATTATACAAAACCTCAATCATTTGAAGTTTCTAGAAGTTGTCCTAAGGGCAGCTGATGGCCTGTGTTTAAGGATAAGCCACTGTGACATCTTCAAGTGGTAATTTGTAACCAGAAGGATCAAGTGTCCACCAGCACTGTAGATTGTGGCAGAGACTTCTGCAATGAAAACAGTTATGTACTTTTAAAAAATGGATGACCATTAATAAAAATGGCCTCTTAAAACACTTTGTTACTGGACATTTCCTAGATAGCAGGTTGTTGACTGGACTTGGGTAGCTCCAGTGTGGGCTCCTTAGTATATATGTGTCATTCAGAAGCTTCTGCTTTCTAGAAGCTCCTGAAGCTAAGATTGTTCTGAGAAGGAAACTGGGATTTGGATTCAGGAAGCAATGTTTTAATCCGTGTCCCATTACTTACTATCTGTGTTTTGATGGGGAAGATCTTTAACCTGCCCAAGCCTCTGTTTCCTTCTCTGTAAAATGGGGATAATACTTTCCAGGTTGTGAAGACGAAATGTGATAATATTTGAGAACTTGTTTTCTCTCTGCAAGGTCTTAAAAAATGACACCAAAGGGAAATGACTGTTGACATTTGTCTCTTCTCTGGTGGTGTTTTGTTGTATAATTTGTAATACTTCACCATGATTAACCATATAGTATTTAAATTATAGTTGTGACATCTAGAAATCTATGCCCATAATCTTCTATGCAACTATAAATATTGTTTTGGAAATCTTTATGTCAATATACTATATACTCTGGGTATTTATTTCTCAGTAGGGTGTAGACAGTACCATAATTTGTCTGGAAAGGAAAAAAGTAACTGTGAGTCATTGCACCTCATGTTGCTATTAGCAAAGTGGGATGGATCCAGTGACATTTTGAAGTAGTTCAAGAGTATTTTATGAAGTAATTTGTATCATTGAAGTGTCTTCTTTTTACTGGTTTCTCTGCCTAAATTTTTTTAAAAACTTTTTCTATTTACCTACCATTTTTCTATCTATCCTGTCTATGCATCTATGTATCGATGTATCTGTCCATCTATCCAGCCATCCAATCTATTTTATCTATCCTCTGTCTCATCCATCTATGCATCCATCCATGCATCCATCCTTTATCATCTGTCTATCTTTCTAACTAATCTTGAGAGGAAATGAGGAGTAGCTTGGGAAGAATTTAGAGGAGTGGAGGAAGATGGGAGGATGTGTCAATTAAATTTATTACCATGATTGTCTGGGATCCCAATGAAAACTTAATCCTGAGGAGGCTATTTAAAGACATTTAACTGTTTCTGCCAATGAGCCCTTACCAAAGTGAATGGAACCAGGTGTTTTTAGTGAGTATTGGCAACTGTTTTGATAACACAGACTGGTTGTGTTTGTTTTGAAATATAGTTTTATTCCATAGATTATCTTCATTTGAGAAATATCAATGTGTCCTTTTCAGAAATAAAATTTTGAGTCTTTGTGGGGCTTTTCCTTGAAAAAGACCCATAATGGCAGATGATCACTTTGTGGATGAAGGGAACTATACTACGAACACACAGAGGTATGCCTTCAGAAATGATTTGTGACAGAATGAACTATAAAATCTTAACTGAGATATGCTTGAAGTTTCTTCTTTGCTTCCCAGTTCTGTGGCTAGCACTGCTCTAGAAGTTTAAGGCTCCCCTTTAAATCTATTGAGCTGCTTGGAAGAAGATATTCATTTCATATTCAGAGGCCTATAATCAATTCAGAGGTCTATAACCATTTACTATTTTGTGTGTAATCACAGGATGGCCCTTGGATTGCTAAGAAATTAATGCCAGTATGTGAACATTAAGTACTTAATTCAATACCTATTAAAAAATCTACCATGTACTCCCCCATGGGTTAGAGATGATAAAGTCAAGGAAAACAGATTCTTGTCCAACACAGAGCTCTCATACAATAGGGAATAAAGGCAATAAATGGACACTTACAGTATAATTAGGGAACTGTGATGAGGGCACAGCTAGAGTTTCTGACCTAGTCAGAGAAGAATGCTTGGAAAAAAGAAGTGAAAAAGACATGTCTTAGCTAAATCAGAAGAAAGGCTAGGAGCTAACTAGGGAAAGAGTAGCGGGGGAAGATAATTTCTTGTAAAGGAGAAGGTATTTGCAGAAGCTTAGAGGAAAAAGCCAAACAAAACCAAATTGTGTGTTTTAAAAAGAACAAATGATAGGATGAGTGGTGGTTTAGGATCAAAGGAAGAGCAGGAGAGAAATGGTGATAGATATGACTGAAGAGTTAATCAGAGAACTAGATCATGAAGGGTTTGTAAGTCTTATAAAGGATTTCTGATTTTATTATGTGGTCCATGGTGAAGGCTTTTAAAAAATTCAAATAGGGACTGACCTGTTATTTTTAATTTAGATAAGTCAGTATATGGCAGTGAATTATAGATGAGCAGAAGTGGAAGCCCGGAGATCAGTTACAGGACTGTTGCAGTAAGCCAGAATTAGTGATAAGGATGGGGTGCAAGTAATTCATAGGGATAATGGGGATAAAAAGAAGGGTTGTAGAGATGTATGTTAAATAAAATCCTCAAGACTCTTCTGTTACTTGGATAAAGGCCATGAATAAGGCAACGCTAGGTCCAGGTTTCTGATGTGAAAATTTGCATAGAGGGAATGCTGTTCATTGGAACAGGGAACAAAAAAGAGGCAATGAGGGTGGGGTTGAGTGGGAGGGTATAGATTATGTATTTAGTTTTGTATATGATACATTTGAATTATTAATCCTATACATAGAAATTTCCAGTATGCAATTGGATATAAGGTCTAAAATCCAAGAGGAAGATATAGGCTAGCAAATTGATTTAAAAATCATAGACATGACCTGCTGGTGTGGTTCAGTGGTTGAGCATCCACCTATGAACCTGCAGGTCATGGTTCATTCCCAGTCAGGGCAGGTGCCTGGATTGCAGGCTCAATCCCCAGTAGTAGGTGTGCAGGAGGCAGCCAATCAGTGATTATCTCTCATCATTGATGTTTCTATATATCTCTCTCTCCTTGAGATTAATAAAAGTATATTTTAAAAAATCACAAACACGGATGAAGATTGTGGCAGTTGTAGTAAATGGGATTGCTTTCGATAGAATGTGTGCAAGGAGAAATTCTTATCCAAATTAATTTTCTACTGTTGAATGGCAATGACTTTAGTTGAGTTCATCCAAGCCCAGCCAAAGTTATTCCTTCCTTAGGTATACTACAGTAATAATTTTATTAAAACATGAATGATAGTAAATTAAGTAACATATCAGCAGAATAAACTAGTTTACCAAAATTATTCAATTCAAGGAATTAATACAAAAGTTGTGTTCCATTATAATAAAATACCTTTTCTATCTGATAATTTATTATCATATTACATTTTTAAAAAGCATCACTATGTTTGTTTTTGTGTTATTACTCATTTCTCTAAGTATATCAAAGCTCTTAGGATTTACATAGGGCCTAGAATTTATAATTTTTTAAAATTAATCTTTATTGTTGAGATTATTACAGATGTCCCTCTTTTTTCCCCATATAGCTTCCCTCCACCTGGTTCCCACCCCACCTCAGGCCCTCACCACCCCATTTTCCATGTCCATAGGTAATGCATACATGCATATAAGATTTTTGTCTAATCTCTTCCTGCACCCACCCCCGCCCCGCCTTCTTCCTTCTGAGAATCGTCAGTCCATTCCACTTCCATGCCCCTGATTCTATTCCATTCACTGGTTTATTCTGTTCATCAGTTTTTTTTTATTAATTTGATTTTTAGATTCAATTGTTGATAGATATATATTTGTTGTCACTTTGTTGTTCATATTTTTTATCTTTACCTTTTTCTTCTTCTTCCTCTTCTTAAAGAATACCCTTCAGCATTTAATTATAATACTGGTTTGGTGGTGATGAACTCTTTTAACTTTTTCTTGTCTGTAAAGCTGTTTATCTGACCTTCAATTCTAAATGATCGCTTTGCTGGGTAGAGTAATCTTGGTTGTAGGTTCTTCCTATTTTATCACTTTGAATATTTCTTGCCACTCCCTTCTGGCCTGCATAGTTTCTGTTGAGAAATCAGATGACAGTCGTATGGGCATGCCCTTGTAGGTAACTAACTGTTTTTCTCTTGCTGCTTTTAAGATTCTCTTTGTCTTTTGCTTTTGACATTTTAATTATGATGTATCTTGGTGTGGTCCTCTTTGGATTCCTCTTGTTTGGGTTTCTCTGCGCTTCCTGGACTTGTAAGTCTATTTCTTTCACCAGGTAGGGGAAGTTTTCTGTCATTTTTCTTCAAATAGGTTTTCAATATCTTGCTCTCTCTCTTCTTCTGGTACCCCCATAATTCAGATGTTGGTACGCTTGAAGCTGTCCCAGAGGCTCCTTACACTATCTTCATATTTTTGGATTCTTTTTTCTTTTTGCTCTTCTGGTTGGGTGTTTTTTGCTTCCTCATATTTCAAATCATTGGTTTGATTCTCGGGATCCTCTACTGTATTGTTGAATCCCTGTAAATTATTTTTTTTTATTTCAGTCAGTATATGCTTAATTTCTGTCTGGTCCTTTTTCATTTTTTTTGGCATTCTCACTAAGATCCTTGAAATTCTCACTAAGTTCCTCAGAGGTTTCTAGAAAATTCGTGAGGCACCTTATAACTGTGGTTTTGAACTCTATATCCAGTAGTTTGCTTTCTTCCATTTCTTTCATTTGTGACATGTTTCTTTGTCTCTGCATTTTGGCTGCTTCCCTGTGTTTGTTTCTATGTATTGGGTAGCTGCTAAGTCTCCTTGAGTTGACAGAGTGGTCTTGTGTAGTAGGTGTCCTATAGGGCCCAGTGGCTCAGCCTCCCCCATCACCTGAGGTGGACACTTTTGGTGCACCCCTTGTGGGCTGTGTGCACAGCTTCATTGTAGTTGAGCCTTGATTGCTGTTGGTGTCACTGGGAGAAATTGACCTCCAGGCCAATTGGCTGTGGGGACCAGCTGCAACTACAGTGGGAGAGCTGCTGTGCAGGAGACACCCTTATGGAGCAGGACTTGCTTCAGTGGGGCTTTGGTGCTCAATGAGTCTGCCCCTTGAGTGTGTCGCTTATGGAAGTGAAGAGTTGTAATCTGGTGTTCTGATTTTCTTAAAACAATGGGTAAATACACATATTGTTGGCCTTTAGTAAATGTTTTACTGCCTTAAGGGGGGGGGGTGGGGGGAAGGGGACAGACCAAAAACGTATTACCATGATTTGTTCCTAGTGATTACAGTCAACTGATGTTTGCTAGATTACAACTCAACTCTAACCACAACTTAACCTTTGCAGAAAATATAAGTATGCTTTGTATTTGTTGTATAAGGGCAAGGTTTTCATAGGCCAGCTGAATGTGGTTAGAACAGCCATGGGCAAACTACGGCCCGCGGGCCGAATCTGGCCCGTTTGAAATGAATAAAACTAAAAAAAAAAAAAGACCGTACCCTTTTATGTAATGATGTTTACTTTGAATTTATATTAGTTCACACAAACACTCCATCCATGCTTTTGTTCCGGCCCTCCGGTCCAGTTTAAGAACCCATTGTGGCCCTCGAGTCAAAAAGTTTGCCCACCCCTGGGTTAGAATATGCAGAAAGTATACTTCTACCTGTTGCATATGCAAGTGCCCACTTGCTACATTCTCAATGGCACTGAATAAAAAAAAAACCTCTACTCAGAAGATGGATTAATAGGGTTAGATTTTTTTTTTTTGCAGAAAATACAAGTATTATTTGTATTTGTTGTATAAAGGGAAAGTTCTCCCTTATACAAATCTCATTATTGTTTTAGCTGACATTCCACTGATTAGCTTAATGCTGACTAGTGAAATTAGATATTTGTCATATTTAATGAGGACAACTTTTCCACTTATTTATCTTAAAATTTTGGTGATGTTTTCTTATAATTTTCTTAGTATTTCTATAGTAAAATCTATCTTTTTTGTGATATTTTTTCACAATTTAGAAATTCTTTTCCCATATCAAGATAAGTTAAATATGTACTTATGGGTAGGAAAAAATATATGTAGATACAGAACAAATGCCAAGCATTGTTGGGAAAGATGGTAAATGAAAGAAGCTGCTTCATTTTTGTTCATTCAGTAATCAAGCCAATTGATGTATTAAATACTGACCGTACTCCAAGCACTGTGATGAATTAGCTATGGTTCCTGTTCACATGAACTTCACAGTCTGGTGGGGGATAAATATGTAAACACACATTTCCTACTCATATGTACTGTCATGTACAAGAGGTACTGAGAGTATTGAAGAGAGAAAATTTAGTATTTCTTGGTGGATGAGTAAGGGAAGGCTTCTAAGAAAGTCATTACATTGGCTGGATGGCGATGATGAGTAGACAGGAGAGAAAGGAAGGGGATATGCCAAAGAAAGAAAAATCATGTGCAAAAATATGTGGAAATATTTTTAAGTGGGTTATACATTGTAAATAATGATAGTGGTCATTTCTCCTTTAGCCTTTTGCCTTGCACAAGTATATGCTTAACTTAAAAGTAAACCAGTAAGTGGATTCATGAAGGCATGCAATATTTAATGAGGTGAGGAAGGAGAAGGAAGAGGGCTGATGTGGCTGGAGTGGGGGGTGGAGTCCTGATGATAGCATTGCTGGAAAGTGGAAGAGATAGTTTGTGCCCTTGCACCTGACATTTATGCCATTAAGTAAAAGCATGTTTGGCCTTTTTATTGACACTGTAAATTGTTTAATAATGCATAAGTGTTACATATAAATAATAGTGGCTAAGAAGTGAGAATGTTTTAGTTTTAAAATTAATCCCATAATCTTTTCATTTGATACCTAAATATAAATCTAAGGTTAGTATAGTTTTAAAAATGTATTAGCAAAGTTCCTATATATTTATGCTGAAAAAAGGGAAAAGGGTATTGTTGCCATCAAAATATCACTCAAGTTATTACCTAGATTCTGTCATCTGTGGAGTGGATGGTATGTATCCATTCCGCTCCAGAGATGCCAACAAACCTCATTTACTTTCCGACATTGTAGCTTTGCAAAACATTGAGGATTTTCATGACTTCCACTGTATCGAAGTGTCAGTATGATGTAACTTTTTTGGCAATACCATATTGAGGTGTGTCCCAAAGATAGTCATGTAATTTGGAAGGCATGTTCTGAAGTTATCTCAAGTACACATTCTGATGTGATTTCTGAAGTAAAATTACCATATATATGTATATATATATATATATATATATATATATATATATATATATATATATATAAATATATAAATGCTTCTATAATCAAGTTGGGAAGGTTTGTGCTGTATTCCACTTTGTGCAGCTGTGGGAGTAAAGTTGTGAATAGAAAATTTCTATCTGTGTGAAGTGCATTGATGAATAAAGCTTCTTAGGATGGTCTGTGACAGGAGCTGTTCATAGTGAGAAAAATTTCTTCCCTTAAATCTTAGTTTAAAAAGTAATATTCATAGATACAATCCAAATGCACACACATACTGTAAATATAATAACTGAACTTACATCATTAAAAGACCCCAAAAGAGTTTGGGAAGCCCCTCAGCTCCTCATGAAACATTTCCAGCTCCTCAGTAGCTGATGTTAATACAAATCTCTTTGCATTTTCATGCTCATTATTGGAGGTGTTCCACACTTGGGTCTGATTTAAATTTCCATAAAAATGTAATGAATCTGGAGCTGGCATTAAAATGTTATTAAGATGACAAGTTATGATCGGTGCCTCCTAAGATGGGGTTGGTGATAGAGGTTTTCCATTTATTAATCCTAGTACAGGTCTTGCTAGGCTGCCCATTAATCATTTCCCTTTCATTAAGGTGTCTCTTAAGATGTAACAGAGCCCCCCCCCCCCCAAATCTATTGTCCCATAACACTTTGCTTGAATGTCTGGGTCTTGGGTTGCTGAGAGTGACTCTGCATTTGGCATATGGATTTGCTCTGCTGATTCATTGCCTTCCTGCTCTCCAATCATTCTCCTATGGCATTTCCCCTGATCTTATGAATTGCCAAACAGTTGACAGTTATAATGATTGTAACATTCCAAGTTCAAGGCTGTGAGGTATGTGCAGCTGTGGAGTGCTGGAAGTCACGAAGCTCTGGGTGAAACACGGTTTGATTCAATTTTAGCATATAAACATGAACTTAATTAGTTATTGGCAAATGACTCTACATTATATGTCTCTGTAAAAGCAAGCACTCAGCACACACATCAGTAAAAATAAGTACAAATAAAATAGAAATAGATTCTTTTGAATTTTCTGCTTTGTTCTTTTGATATTCACATGTTTGCCATTTGCTTGCATTTATTAATAAGCAAGTGGCAGTGGCTTCCAGCTATTTAAGAGCAATATAGAAAAATTAAAAGTTAATAAATATTTTAAAATTGAGTTTAAAAATAGTCTTCCCCTTCCTTTAAGGAATAGTAAAATACTGCTATCATTTTATGTTAGTCCAGAGAGACCTCAGTTCAGGTGCACTAACTTGAGTATCAAAGCTACTTTCCTCTTTAAGGAGTTTATGTGGCTACATGCAACAGGTTGCAGGGTAAAACGGCAGAGTAGTTTTAGGAATAGATGGAGAGAAAAGGTGTCTTAAACACACCAGCCAGTTTGGGGGATGGGTGAAGACAGTCAAATTAAAATATATATGTATGTATTCTCAACTGAACAATAAAATGCATAAATAAATCAATAATAAGTAAAAAAAAGCACAGCAGAAAACAGAAAATGTGTATGGCTGACTGTATGTGTATGGATGAAAAATGCAAACAAATGTTTAAAATGAAAACACACACACACGAAACTTACATTCAAATGTATTTAAGTGGAAAGACTAATGGATTTTTGTACCTACTCATGTATATAATATAAAACAGTCACTCCACTTCCAAAGTTAAACAGGATTACTATATGACCCAGAAAATCTGCTCCCAGGTACATGCCAAAAAGAAATGAAAAGAGGTACTCAAAAAAAATTAATTAAAAAAGGAAAAGAGGCACTCAGTTACATGTACACCATGTTCATTGGAGCATTATTCACAGTAGCCAAATGTGTGGTTAAACACAATGTGGTAAATATGTACAATAAAATTTTATTCATCCATAAAAAGGAATTAAGTTCTGATACATTTTGCAACATGGAAAAACCTTGAAAATATTATGCTAAGAAAAGTAAATTAGACACAGAAGGGAGCATACTGTATGATTCCACTTATGTGCAGTAACTATAATGGGCTAGTTTATGGACAGAGAAAGTAGATTGGAGGTAACCAGGGACTTGGAGTAGGAGGAAATATGAAGTTATTGCTTACTTGGTTACAGAATGTCTTTGGGTGGTGAAAAGTTTTGGAAATAGATTATGGTGATGGTTACACATAATTTTTGAATGTAATTAATGACACCGAATTATGCACTTAAATATGGTAAAAATGGCAAATTTTATGTTATATATATTTTATACAGTAAAAATATTTAAAAATATAGGCAATCCAGTAAATTTTCAGTGGATCAGAATAAATGAGATAACTTACATGTCTTAACATGTCATGACATATGTTGACATTGTGCTTATATTTTAGAAAAAGCAAAGTGTCTTTCGATAATAGTTTTCTAGTCCTCACACAAACCAGGATTTTCTAGTGGAAGCATCCGTTTGAGGACATCGCTGAACATTCACCTTGGTTGTGCTGCGGGGCAGTGAAATACATCTTCCATCCCCTAAGGAAGTTCAGGCTACTTGGAAGGGCCTGTCAGGAAAGAGAAAAGAGAAGTCATGTGAAGGGAGGAAGGGAGAAAATATATGTAGAACTGAGTTTTCCCTGGTCACACACTCAACACAGTCGTATTAGTGACCCCAGACAATGGACCAGGAGCAGAATTACTCAGTAAACCCAAAGATGGTCCTTGGCTGAAAACTCCCAAATTCCAAATTAAATCTTTTGCCCCCTAGAGATCAACTTTTAAGTGTTAGGCATTGTAAATTCACAATGTTGCTAGAGTATGAGTATTTACAATATAACTTATTCATTATTTTAATTCTTCCTTTTTATCATAAAGCACAATTTTCTACCTCTGCTTTCCCTAGGAGCATGTCAAAAATAGTTCTATTTTATTTCTTCTGCCTCCTCAAGGAGGTATGACACGGAGAATTTAACAACAAATATGAGCTGGGCAAAAGTAGGTTTATAGTTGTAATACAAATAAATAATACAATGATTAATAAATAATACAAGAATGAACTGTGTGTATTGTGTACTCACAACTGTACATCTACTTTTTCCCACTTCTGAACACAAGTGTTCTGGAAAGGAAATCATTTAGAATATTGATCCATGTTAATAAGCCCGATCATTTCAGCTCTCTGCTCATTGCTAGAGTGTTCCATTTATTGTATAATGCAATGGAAGTGTTTATCATGGAGTAAAAACTATATTTAAGCCTAGCCTGTTTGACTCAGTGGACAGAGCATTGGCCTGCAGACTGAAGAGTCTGGGGTTCGATTCCAGTCAAGGGCATGTGCCTTGGTTGCAAGCCCCCGGCCCTGATCGGGATGCATGCAGGAGGCAACCAATCGATGTGTCTCTCTCACATTGATATTTCTCTCTGTCTCTCCCAGAGGAATACACCAATTATTATTTTTAACATCTATGTTGAGGTATACTAGTAATTGATATACACAAATCTGAACATATTTAGTCTGAACAATTTGAGTTTGGATATATGCAAAACAGTTCTGAGAAGTAATTCACCTAGCATAAATGAAACTTTATACTCCATTGGACCACATACACACAAATCATTTAGATGTTTTTGTATGAGGTAAACAAGTTTTGTCAGTAAATATAGCGATGCAATCAATGTTTGCAGTTAGAAAGGTTTTGGCGGAATTAGTACAAGCAGAGCCTGTGCCTGCTGAGATTCCATTAAGTGTTCAGCGTGATACAAGCGTTTAAAAAATATGTAGTGATAATTATCATTAGGTGAAAGCTGAGTTTCAATTTGTTCTGAGGTGTCTTGCAAATCTTTAATACCTTAAGTATGTTGTATTTTTTCCATTTGTCCTTTCACCACTGAGAATCCAGAAGACCTATCACCTGAGTGAGAATGAAAGAGGGTGGTGAACGTTGCCATTCAACATAATCATAAACAACACTCCAGACTATTTCACTTCTAAAGTGATTTTAAAATTAAATCAGATATAACCAAAAAAAAATTCAATTTGTTCAAGGTCGGTAGTCCAAAGCACGTTATTTTCAGCAATAGTATTTTGTCAGGATCTTAGGAAGGCTAGGATGAGGAAAGATATGCATTTATGTTTAACAGTAGTTTATCAAAACGTTGTTGTAATTGAAACACCATGTTTAGTGTCAAACATACAGAAGTGAGGTGACATGTGCTTGAGGTATTGAAAAATCAGTTATAAGGAAGGTAAAAAGTCATATAGTTGCACAGAGGATAGTTATACTGCCTTTTTCCCCCCCAGAGAAGTAGAAATTGATAATGATAGAATTTAGACATTTCTGTCAAGTTCCTAGTTTAAAGTACTTGGGGCAGTGATGACTTTATGAAAGTAGCATATAGTTCAATTTAGTTTATTCTAATCCAATGATTTTTTTTCAATACACAGTATATTGGCCTCTCTTCCAAACACCAGAGAGTTATGGGAGTTACAAAGACAAAGAGCACACACTCTACCTATACTTTGCAATTGTTCATGATTTACTAGTATATGTGGCTATTTTCATTTCATTTAAATTGATAATTGATAATCAGAAGATAAAAAAGAAGCTGTAACAAAACTTGCCTATGTCATCATCTTAGTCATCACTTCAGTTTCTGCTTGGATCCAGGTGATTACTTGGGTACACTCTGGTTGTAATCAGAAGGAAGGAAAACGTGCATTTATCTCTAAATATCCAAAAAACACTACAGAACATTTTTCTTCACTATTTCTTCTTTCAAACCAATTCGTTACAGGAGAACGTCATGTAAGAAAAGACTCTGTATGAAGGATATACTGGATCTCATGCAGTAACTGCTCTCATGGCAAGTCAGAGCCCAGGCAGTGCTAGTCTTCTATTCTCCTCTGAGGTCCTTCCCTCCCCTGAAAGTCCGAGTGAACTAGAATAACTGTATTACTACCAGGCACAGTCGGTTTTAAGATAAAAGTATTACATACAAAAAAGTGTGATGTTTTATAATGATAAAAGGGATAATTTTGTTAGGAAGACATAACAAATCGAAATTCACTAATCACAGAACTTGAAAGGCTATAAATCAAAACCTGACAACAAAGGTGGGGGAGGGGGAACAGACTAGAAAGTTACTTATAAATCAATAACATTTATTTTTTAAAAGAACCATATTAAAACCATCATTGAAAATTTTAAGAAAAACTTCCTATGTGGAAGACTGAACAAAGAGTCTAATTTTTAAAGGTGTTTCTAAGAATGATGCAAAGCTACCATAATGCCCACGGCCCTCAGACTCTGGGAAAACCATAACACATAACCCATGTATGGTGCTTTGACTTTTCTGTATGACCTGCTGTCAAGTTTTGTGGGTTAGCATTTGGGAGGTTGTGATACTGAGTACTCCCCTACGCAGGTAATAAAAGAACATGAAATGAAGATTATCCTGAGTATGTGGTCTCATTAGGTAGATTTGTTTGTTTTATTACTAAACTAGAGGCCCGGTGCACAAATTCATGCACGGGTGGAGTCCCTTGGTCTGCCTGGTGATTTGGGCTGGTGGTGGGGGGGGGGGGGCGGCTGTGGGAGGTTGGCTGGCCTGGGGGAGGGACCGTGGAAGGTTGGCAGGGGAAGGGGGAGGATAGGGACCACGGGAGGTTGGCTGGCTGGCCGAGGGAGGTTGGCCAGCTGTGGGAAGTTGGCTGTGGGAGAGTACTGACTACCAGGGGGCATCTCCTGCATTGAGCATCTGCCCCCTGGTGGTCAGTGCACATCCTAGCAACCGGTCGACTGGTCGTTCGGTCATTTGGTTGCTTAGGCTTTTATATATATAGATTCTACTTAGCTCTAACAGAAGTGCCTCCACATGTGTAAATTCTGGGTGTACCCATTTTTCCTGAGAGATCATAGAGCAATAAATATGCTGACTGGTTTCTAGGCTTGCAGTTAAGAGCTGCGATTCAGGGAAATGATCAGCATTTAATTTCAGTGGAGAGTAGAAAATAAAACAACTTAGTGCATAGAGAATGTTTCCAGGATATAATACTGTAACTGTGTTATGCATGAACATGTTCTCATTTAAATTTGGGTCTGAATATTGTTTATGTTTGAAAATACACATAGATTTTTTTTTGCTATAAAAAATCCTAAATGCTTTGTGAATATTCTATAAGTACTTCCCGCAGAGCTTTTAGTAATCAAGCCTTGATTTAAAGGTTAGAAGAGTGACTATAAATCTGTTGTTATGCACCATTCTGAGCGTCTCTAAAACCATGGCCTCTGGGCACTTCATTTGTTACTGCAAATCATGGCAATGATGAATGGCTCTCTATCCCGCAGTCACCTTCTTGATTTGAAATGGCTCTATAATACTGACACATGCTTTATATTACTACTACTGAATAGAGATATGACTCGTATTCTATCACAATTACATATCTAGCCACTAATATTTTACTTTTTATGGGATTCCCTGGCAGCTTTTGTGTATAACAGAATTTGTGGAAATATCCAAGAAGGGGTAAATTCTAATTGCTATTTCAATGGCATCATTACTTTCCTCTGGATTTGCAACTACAGCACCGAAGTCATGTTATTGATAAACCTGACCCTGCATTTGAGATAAAATTATAAGAGGAATTTAAGAAGCTATAGAAATTTTAAACATTGTGGTAAAATAGCTCCTTTGCCAGGAGGATGGATATATCTAGCGTACACTGTGTATATTTAAATTGATATTTGATTATTTGTAGAATGTCTCTATGTGAGGTGACTGTCACATAACAGTATGATATAAATCACTGGTGAAGAGCTTATCCATTCACTTAAATTACCAAATTGCTTAGGGATTATAGTGGAAATGCCTGATGAAAGCAGTTACTAAATTCTCCAAAAGCTGTTTTAAAGAAGGCCAAGTTTTTGGAGTGAGTTGATGATGCCTCAGTTGTAAGATAAGTCAAAATAACTTTTTTTAAAACATGGGAAACAAAGAAGTAGCACCTGGAGGTAAGACAGATCACTTATGGAGTATACAGTTTAAGGGAGTCAACACCTATTCCTTTCTCTTACTTTTGGGAAAGGAAAAAAGGCATACCAGAGATACCGAAGTATATCTCCACCAAAGATAAAGGAATAGGGTGGGATTGGAACTGTTTATAAAATTGTTGTGTGTATGCCAGAAAGGAAGACTGGGTTCTTTCCTCTACTGCATATCTGCTTGCTTAGTGGACTTGTCCGTATGCCCCTTACCTAGAACTAGAGAAAAAACCCCTGGAAAGATACCAGTGTAGCCAATGTGACCAAGGCCAGGTGCTGAGGGTGTGGAGAACACCCCTTGAGTTCTTGGTATGAAGGACTATGACAGATGAATTTCACTGTGTTGGCACAATAGATGGTAAATAAAGCAGTAGCCGGGACTCACCACAACAGCAGAACAAGGAAGTGCACATACAGAGGGTGCTTTGTGAGGCTGAGGTATGGGTGTTTGGGAGGATGGTTTGAAAGAATTATCTTGAAGACACAATCTTATTTGGGGTAGTTGCCTGTGATTTAAGTGTCACTGAGTCTCGCTCAATGGTGATATCAACATAAAGAAGAAAGTGGACCTCTCATGGGCACTCAGTAAATAGATATTATTTCTTCTTTTTCTCCTCTTCACCATGATACTAGGGTATAAAGCCAGTTAAGATTGATTAGAAAGTGAACATTACACACCTTTATTCTGAGCCAGCAGGATAAGTGTAACCCATATGAGGAGTGCAGAAATGTTTAATCACCGAGGTTGTAAATTCTAAAAATATGTAGAAATACATTTAAATAACTGATAATCTGCTAGTGCCTGAATCTTAATATAATATTCCTGAGATGGCATCACAGGAGAAGTCTATCTAGTGGCACAGGAGGTTTTGCCAAATTAGTTGGTTATGTTACATAGGAAAGGAGGACAATTTCAGGTTCATATAACAACAAGGAGACATATCTAATAAAAATACACATTTTATACCCTCTCAGAATTTACTACTAGATGTGATGACCCTTGCCATTCAAGCTTAGATGGCCAGTGTGTGCCTTATCTGTTGGTTTATTCTAGATGTGTGATTAAAATGTGTGATTTAGTGAGTGGAAGTTCTTTATTATAACAAGCTTGCTTATAGCATAGTAATTTTAATTAGATTTTGTTGACGTGGATAATATTTACATGGGAATAAAGGCTTTATAGCTAAATAAGATGCTGGGGTTACGCAAAGCTCTCCTTAGTGAGGAAAGTAACTTTTAGAAATGTTATGTCTTGGTGTTGCCCCTCCCCCTTTTGCAAAGACAGGGAGACAGTCAGCACTCTCCTTGCACAAGTGCAGTTGAGACCATTTGTTACAAGTATATGAAAGCACAGTTTTAAAAAATTAAAGCTCCTGTGCAATACATACACTGTCAAGAAGAGACCATTTGATATTGATTATCGTCAATTTTAATGACAATTATTGAGGTCAAATATATGAATAGAAATTTTAAAAATCTCCTGGTTGAGAATTTATAAAGTTGAGTTTTCTGGTGCTTTCTTTTCCCTTAGGTTTGATGCCATATATGCCATAATCAGGCAGAAGAACATGCCTCAGTCATTGGCCTATTCCATCTATACATTGGTGGGGCCAGTTAGAGGTTTGGAGGCCAAATAATTGGGTGGTTTTACTTGGATTGTCAGTTGATGTCTCATGATCTGGTCTAATTGTAGTGGAAGGGATGACATGGTATGAGAATTCTCTAGTAGACTGTATTATTGTATTATCTGCTCCCTTCTATGTCCGAGTGTTTTCCATGCTTCCTTGTGGTGGAGGATAGGATATTTCCCTGCCCTGTCATCAGGGTAGGACAGATGAAATGCTTCTCCAGTGGATTTAAGCAGAAACTTAGAGTGTGATTGTGTAGTTGCTTTATTATCTCTACCTTGGCTCATCCAGGAGAGAAAAGAACTCTCCAGATAAGGGCTGCCCTTCGGCCTAAATCCTGCACTTTGGAGAGAGATGGAGCCGATCGCTTTCCTATCCACTTCATTCCTTTAATGTGAGTGAGAAATACATTTTGTTGTTGTGAGCCACTTAGACTGTAAGGTTCATTACTGTAACCAAGGATGACATATTTAGAAGATCAGACAATAATAGAGTCAGTTCTAGGGAATCAGTAAATCTCCTTGACAGGGATTAGGTTTCAGGGAGAAATTACAGACAGTCTTGAATCAAGAGTGAGAAGTATATGTATTCTGAATTTAGGGGAGAGGAAAATGGTGAAGGGGTTTAGTTGGCACTGGGATGCAAAGTGAGAAGCTAATGCCGTGGCCCTTACTGATTCATTTATAAACAATTTATGGAGCATCTTTAATGAGTCAAGCATTGTGCCAGACACTGGAAAAGTTACAGTGTTCCCTTTAAGAAATTCACAATCTAGTAAAGTGATAGCACAGGGCTAAAACGCTAGAATACACGTATGCAAAAGTATAAATGAAGCACAGATAAAAGAAAAAAATTAATTTTGTTGGTGCTTGTGGAAGATTTTATAAGCAAGTTAATACCTGAGCTAGGTTTTGAAAGAAAAGAAGGTGGGAGTTATTGCAGGCATACAGAAGAACACGTGTAAATAATTGTTGTCTAGAACAAATCATAAGTTCTTCAGTTTGGCTGGAGCATTCAGTGAGTTTGGAATGTTAGGGCGACGAGACGAAAATGAACAGTTAGGGGGCAAGTCAAGGGGAGACTTTTATGCCAGACTAAATAACTTGGCATTTCCTCTTGGTAATAAAACTTCATTGGGAAAGCTTTTAATCAGGGGAGACAGATGATCCGAGTTCCATTTTAGAAAGATCACTTTGGTAGCTCTTAAAGGGTCAGTTGAAAGGGGTCAAGGTTAGAACCAGGGAAGATTCATTAGGAAGTCCTTCCAATATTCAATATAACAGAGTGGAATCAAATTTTATGTATGACTTAGAAAGTTATGTATAACTTTCTAAAATGGGAAAGTTGTAATTAAAGTATAATAAATATTACTCTGGAATATTCCCAGTTCCTTCACATATTGCAGTACTGAGTTCAACAGAAACATTTTTTTGGCTGTGCCTTTGAATATATCATTGGTTCTTTTGAGCATCAGATAAGTAGCTGCCATTTGCAACTTTAAATCTTTAGGTGCTTAACTAAGAGATATACTTGAGACTGAGGACAGCTGCTCACCTTGGAGTCTGTGTTCACTGTGACAGTCAGAGGTTTCCCCACATCCTTTAAATTCTTCTCTGTTGCTTTTCTTCATTGTTCTTTTTCTCAAGGGCTCATTAAGTTTAATATATTATACATGATATGAGAACTGATATGCCTAAGAAGGAAACAACATTTTAACTTAAGTAGTCTTTTCTAGCATCAAATATTCTTAAAGACTGTTGATAATTAGTTTCTGGTTTTGAATCTTTGAAGTTTGGGGATGTGTGGAGTTAAAAGCATTTGCTTTGCTCCAGCTTTTTATCTTTTTACTAGAGGCCCCTCGGCATGGCCTGCGGGATTGGGCTGAAACTGGCATCTAACATCCCCCAGGGCCCTAACCGGTTTGGCTCAGTGGATAGAGCGTCGGCCTGCGGACTGAAGGGTCCCAGGTTCGATTCTGCTCAAGGGCATGTACGTTGGTTGCGGGCACATCTCCAATAGGGGGTGTGCAGGAGGCAGCTGATTGATGTTTCTCTCTCATCGACGTTTCTAGCTCTCTATCCCTCTCCCTTCCTCTCTGTAAAAAGTCAATAAAAATATATTTAAAAAAATAAACAAAAAAACAAAAAACATCCCCCAGGGATGTAGTAGTGTGCAAAGCAGCAGGTGTCCTGGGAGGAGCCCCCACTCATCCTGGTCAGCGCTCCCGCTGTGGGAGTGCATTGACTACCAGGGGGCAGCTCATGTCTGCTCCCTGGTGGTCAGTGTGCATTATAGCGACCAGTCTACCGGTTGCTTAGGCTTTTTATATATATAGGTTATGTTTACTCATAAATAGTACCCAAGTAAATGCTGTTTTTACTCTTCCTAGTTTATTTCTCCTTTTTAAAAATCTATGTATTAAAGTTTGTAGTACTTTACAGCTTATGAAGTGAGTATTTCAGCTTATTTGAGGCATATGCCACCCTTTATGGTAGGTAAAAAGGCAACATCTCTGTGTTGATGAGAAGGTTAAGTGGTTAGTGGTGATGGAAGGGGAACCAGAACTCATATCTAAGTGACTAATTTTAAGTGTTTATCAAATTGTTGCTGCAGAACCAGTTACACCTATACTGCACCAATGCTAACCCTAGAATTTTGGTATCAGAAGGACCTCAGGGCGTCTTATCAAGTTTTAAGGTCTCTGCTAGCCTCAATGAACCTTTGTGAAAATTAGGAAATAGTTATTCTTGGAGGATAGATGAATCCATACACAAGTATGGCTTGCCTAGTACAAGTGTGTGTGTGTGTGTGTGTGTGTGTGTGTGTGTCAAAGTCACAATTTCCAGCTGCCTCCCTAGGGATGTACATTTACGCAAGAGTGCTTCACTAGGTGAGTGGAATGCAGGTGAAATTGCGCTCCTCATACTTCAGCTGGGTGTCCTGATGCATTATTTACAATAGCCATCACTTGAAAGCAGCCCAAGTGTGCATCAGTAGATGAATGGATAAAGAAAACATGGTGTGTGTGTGTGTGTGTGTGTGTGTGTGTAAAAAATGGAATATTATTTATCCATAAAAATGATTTCTTGCCATTTGTGACAACATACATGGACTTTAAGGGAATTATGCTAAGTTAAATAAGTCAGACAGAAAAAGACAAATACTGAATGATCTCATTTACATGTGAAATCTTAAAACATAGGAACAAAACTAAACTCATAGAGCAGATTGGTGGTTGTCAGAGACGAGAGGTGGAGGATGAGTGAAATGGGTGAAGGTGGTGAAAATGTGCAAATTTCCTGTTACAAAATGTCATGGGGATGTAGTGTACAGCATGGCGACTTTACTTAATAATTTTTTATTGTATATTTGAAAGTTGCTGAAAAAGTAAATCTTAAAAGTTCTCATTACAAAACAAACAAACAAAAAAGGGAAAAGTTAACTTGTCTCCCAAAATGATGGGATTCAAATATACTCCCTACTTGGTTGGGCTCTGACTGCTATATGGTATATGGGTATATTTTCTTTTCTTTTTGAACATTTGTCTTTTGGCTTTATATTGATTTTATAATCAAGGCAGTTGGTGCTTTGGTTTAAAATTATAAAGCCAAAATTAAATTGAGCAAAATTGAGTTGTGATATCACCTTCTAGATTCATATCTTAGCATGAGTCATAACAGCGTTGAGAGGGATGTGTTCAAAAGCTTTGCGGCATATTTTAGAAATAAAGGTTGTAATTTTTTTCTGTTGGGGGCTCTGAGAGTGTTCTCCATACCTGGGTCTGTTTATTCTTGACGGCTGCCTGAGTGATCCTGAGACTCTTAAGAGAGAAAATAATAGCTTGCTGCTTAAGAGCAGTTATCAGTCTCATATGAGAAAGCAAATTTGAGAAATAATCTTATTTGTGACATATTTCTATCCCTGCTTTCATGCAGATGCCCTTCAAACATATTGTTTTCCAAACCCACAGAATTACACTAAATCTCTGAAAACAGCAGGGGTATCTGTTCCGTGGAAACAGAGGCACAAAGGTGTTTACAGAAAATAAAGGAGATGTAATTTGCTGATGAAAAGTTCAGTGACTGTACTACAAGGATTGTTCAAAATATTTTTGTGCTTAGTTGTCAGGCCTCCAATTTTATCCATTATCACAAAAATCCCATTTTCCCATGTTTGGAAATTGTTATAGTCTATTTAATTTTTTTTAATTTATAGTCTCAAAACTGACTTTTACTCCTTTAAAGAGCAAAAGCTGCTGGGGAGGAAACACAAAGCGTATTGGACAGCAATAAGGGGATGCTACACAGAAATTAAGACCAATACTATGTTTATTTTGGTGATGTGTTGAGAATGAACGGGAACAACTGAGAAGCAATGTAGGGGTAGGGGGAGTGCTGGGTAAAATAGATGTCTGAGGAAAGCAGGGGTATTAGGAATGGAAAGCCTTGGTCTGGAAGCTGGACTCAATACTTGGGGGTTTCTGTCACTGACAGGCACAAAGGGTCATGCAGTTCAGGGCTTCTGATACTGGTTTGTATGTTTTAAGATTTCACAGATAAATGAGATCACACATATTTGTCTTTTTTTTCTGTCTGATTTATTTCACCTAGCGTAATGTCATCACACTCATTGTAATTAGGAATGTCATGATGCTGGGGTTTCCCCAGGGCCAAGTGAGCGTCTCCCAGTTCTTTGAATCCTTTGGGAGAGGGTTGATTTATCTATTTATTGTTCGTCTGTTTTTGTTAATCCTCACCCTACGATATTTTTCCATTGATTTTTTTTTTTTTTTAGAGAGAATGGAAGAGAGAGGGAAAGACAGAGAGAAACATCGATGTGAGAGAAACACATCAGTTGGTTGCCTCCTGCAGGAGCCCTGACCAGAGCCTGGGCCAGGGAGGAGCCTGCAACCAAGGTGCATGCCCTAGACTGGAATCGAACCCAGGACCCTTCGGTCCGCAGGCTAACGCTCTATCCACTGAGCCAAACTGGCTAGGGCGAGGGTTAATTTATTTATCCATCCTCAGCGCAGTTATACCCAAGGGATCCCTCGCCATGCCTCCTCCCAGAGTAGGTCATGTGAAGTAGAGCTTCTATACAAAGTGTGGCTGCCTGGTTTTAGCAAAGGGGCTTGTTGGAGGATTCTGGCTTTTCATCCAGAATTATTTTGTGACTGCTAAGCCCACATCTGCTTCTTCGTTGTCCATTTGTAGCAAAATCTCTGGTCTTTCCTGTAGTGTTTACCATGGTCATCAGGCATGATTTGAGATTTGAAGCAGAACTTGTGTTTTACTCTTCTTATCCAGCAGTAATAATTGTCCTCAGTAGTAACTTCCCTTAATACTCTACACCTAAAACAAGTTCCACCCTCATTTTGGCAACATTTAGTTATTAACATTGTCAATCATTTCCGGACTCCAAAGAACCAGGCAGATTGGGCTAATCTCTCACAACATATGAAAATACAACTCGGTACACTAGAGTTTACCTCACTGGGTTGATTCTTATTTCATTTTATGGACTCTACCAGGGTCAGATCTTTCTGTTATTTCTAAAATAGACATGCCTATCTTGCAATCTTTCTTCCAGGATTATTTTACCCAAACTAGGTTTTATGAAACATTGCTGTTTTCTCCAGTTCTTCACAGATATACTATTAAATATATTTCATCACTCACCCCAAACAGGATTCTAGGATAAAATACATTTGGGAACTACTTCAATACTATTTGTCTCTTTTGCAGCATCACACTACATATTGGCATAGTAAGGAATCAGATAAATATTTCATTAAAGTACTTTTATCTTTCATGAGTATTCACTTATTTGAATTTAGAACACATTTTAAAATAGAACACTTATGAATAATGCTACTTGGAACTCAGTTTTGTGTATTTAGAAAGGGAGAATGATCCTATTGTTTGTTTTGTTGACATTATATGCTGGTAGTGTATACATATCTGATCTGGATTTATCAATGGTGTGGCTAAGGAGCCATTGTATCAGGAGGCATTTTATACAAAAAATAGTCCTCATGAAAAATTTTCTGAGGGGTACTGTTCTTTCCTTTCTTAGGCAGATAGGGTACTTGTGAAAATATATGCTCCTTCACCAAGACTTATGTTCTTTTTAACAAAAATACACAAAATCAGGTAAAGAGAATGAACAGAGGGGAAAATAATTAACTAGAGTTTAGAAGGAATCAAATTCACACTTTCTCACCCAGGTTTAAATATTTAACCTCTCAAAGAGATGAAGAAAGATGCTAAGGATAAAATTAGCGTTTCTATTTTCCAGGCAAGACCTGGATAATTCAGGAGGAACAACCTCGATCCTTTCTGACCTGTGTCTGGTGGTAAGGTGGGTAGGCCATTGGGGAAGGGAAAGAGAATTGGACCTGTGGCCTATCATGCTTGGGGACTTGGCCTGCTGGTCTGCAGTTCACTTTGCCTAGTGGTCCAAGTAAGTGTCTCCATGGATCACCTGGACTTGACCAGATCAACAGGAATTGAGTGCTGCCATCTGAGTGCTGTGGCATTGTCTTCCCCACTCTGACAGCGGGGTGAGCCTCACTGGATCTTAGGCATTCTCTACTTGACAGTAAGGGAAGCAACCAGAGGCACTACAGAGTAGGAATTAGACTAACTGATAAATATGTTTGCTTGTGAGGAAAGGAGCAAGGAAGGGACAGCCTCAGCATTTGCACTATAATTTAATTTTGATGTCCCTGTCTATCCCCTTGATTCAATCGGCTCTTCTTCCTTAGCCTCCCTATGTACTAGTATGTCACCTCTCTCATTTAGGAAACTTCACTTCTCCTCCCACAGGAAGATGCTTCTGACTTTTATTTCTTCTTGTAAATCCTAAAGTATCAAGCTTTGACCCGTTAGTGATGCAGGCTTTTCCTGGTTGAGGATTCGTCCAATTCTGAATAGAGAGGTGGAATAATAGTGATTGTTCCAATTCCAGTTCAAAATCTCCAGCAGCAAGACATTGGCTGGTTTTCTGCTTTCCTAATAGCAAACAAGTCCTACACTCAAAATATTCTGTATTTTTTTTTCCCCAGAGTAAACCCAGTCGAGTTGTAAAAGAAAATCATATTCTTTATTCGAACTTCTCTCTACGCTCTACCTTGTTAAAAAATAACTCTGGCATCATTGTGCTGATTATCTTCTGATTCCTTCCTGAGTAGATTTTCCTCGGAAGGGGCTCCACATTAGATGTAAATATTTCTGTTGGAGTAAATTTGAAATGGATTCCTACCCACCAGTCATTTCCTCTGATTCCTAAATTTCTCCCTTGATAGAAGAGAGAAAAGGAATTTCCATTTGTTTTGCCCCACCAGAAGAACTCCAAATTCTGTATATTTGTAATGTCTGATAGTCCACTGTTAGTACTTAGATTCTAAGAGTAGTTAAATCAAATCAGTTGCTTTTAAATATTTTTAAAGTAAATATTACAAGTTGTGATTTCTACTAGAAAATGACAAACATATCTGGGCAAAAACTTAAAATTTCTATGATTGCAGAATAGTATATTTTAATGCTAATACAAGTAAAAGATATTATGACAGACTTCTGAGTTTTTTTACTCTTCTACCAGTATGTTTTAGAGGATTCTTAATGTGAACTCATAGGGATACACACACCAAGGATTCAAGCATAGCCCTCCCCCAGCCTCCATATATTTTAAACAAACTCAGGTACTTGCTTTAGAAAATAAAACAGTGATAGAAAAAAGTCAGACAGGTTATAAGTAGTAGCAGTGGGTGTGACACTGATAGAAAAATCTTTTAATCATTTGAATACTTAAAAATGCATTTGGTTTGAGAGACAACAAAATATTCAAAATGTCAGTGAATATTAGATTTTCAAAAGCTAAACCACTACATGCAATTATCAAAGTTGAGCATTCAAGAGTGACAACATTATGAAACAGGATACAGTATTCACATTGCTATCCTGCCTGAATTATTCCCATATAATACATGGACTATTGCAGATGTCTATACTCAGTGTCACAGCATTGACACAGAGAGAGACATTTTCAGTTTCTGAAATGCAGATTTATAATCATATTTAACTCGGCTCACAGGAAATGCACTTTTGATTTCTCAGTGAATAGCCCTCACACTCTTTCAATTATAGTCTGAGACAGCTTGAATTCCATTAAACTGGGTATTTAGCTTTGGTTGGTAGATTGTAAATTTCTATAAACTGGTGGCTAAACTACTTTAACCCTGATTGGCAGTTTCCATTACAGATGCAGCTTATTTAAATGATTTCTATAAGATGGCAGAAAAGATGGGAAAAAATAAAATGGTCTGCAAATTCAAAAGCCTTTTACTTCTGAAAGGCAGTCTTTTCCTTCTCAAGAGAACAAAATGAATGTGACCAAAAAATGGTGTAACTCAGAAGGAATATTTAATTCTGATATTAAAATGTAAACAACTTAATATACAACATACAGTGTATGTAGACAGCTTTGTGTTATAAATATGTGGGATGTTTGTGAATAATCCAATCACCAGGTGAAATCCTGAATGAGAAGATGGATGTTGGCTGAACTTATTGTGGTGCTCATTTCACAATGTATGCAAATAAGACCGTCATACTGTGTGCCTTAAAGTCATACAGTGATGCCAATTATTTCCTAGTAAAACTGGGAAGAAACCTGAATGATAATAGTATTTTCTTTTATTTTTTCTATTTTATTACCTTGTAGATTTCACTTTAATTGTGGCAGGAATGATGGAGGCACCTAGAGGGAAGTTACTGCCCCTTTTCAGAACATTGAGAGTAGGGTCAGAGGGAGCACACATATTCTCTTTATTTTAGTTTGTATCAGGGCTTGCAGTAGTGCCAAGGGACAATGCTACATTTCATACCTTCAGTCTTGCAGTTATACCTTCTTAGAATTCTCAAGAGTTCCCCACCCCTTTTGTTTTCCTCAAATTGATACATCTGTAATTTTTGAGATACTTGGTCCATTGAAAAGATGGAAATTAGTTTGGATTGATGTCTCTCTTGTCTGTTGCCTATTTTGATATCAGCCACTGTGCCAGCTTAGACTCTCAACATCTTGCCCCAAGATAATGGGAAAGCTTCGCAATTGTTCTCCTTGACCTTCTTTCTGCTGTAAACACTGTGAAGCGTGGATTAGCTGATTTTAAAATGCTTATCTGATTGGCACTGACTCCTTGAGTGATCTGCCGGTGGTCCCTGTGAGTCAAAGGCAGTTTCCTTTCCGAGGCTTCCCCTGATGACCTTGCTTCCACTTCTTCTACCTCATGTCCTGTGTCTTAGCACCTCACTACATATCGACCAAACTTCAGGCAATCCGTTGAATTCTTGAAGTTGTTTTAGGGCTTTTTATACTTATTATTTCTTGTAAGTAGGTTCCCCTTATTTGCCTGGTGAGCTCTTACATATACATGAAAAACCAATTCAAATATCTCCTCCATAGACAGGCTGACACCTCCCACCCCATGCCTTTGCTGGGACATGTTATAGTAACAGGGCACTGTTACTGATGTTTATTTACATGCTGGTCACTGACACAGTCTAATTTACTGGAGGACAAGGAAATTAACAATAAAAATGCATTATTCATTTTTTTATCATCAATCCATAGCTTTGCAACTTAATACATAGTTAGGAGCTTATAAAGATTTGATAAGTCAATCAGTGTAGCTTGTACAAATTTCAGATTTTGGAATACTCAGAGCCGATGCCTGCCTTTATTCAGAGTTATTATATACTCAAACAGGCCATGTTGAATTTGAGCATGACCAGTAAGTGACCAGAATCTAACATTCTCTTTGGTCAGCTACCTGAGTGGACAGATAAGATTTTGAGAACAATCCTTATGAATATTCATGAAGAAACTTTGGTGTCCAAATGCAGAGGAGAAAAATAACAAAACCCAGTAAACTGAGAGTTGATAATCTACACTTTGTACTATTAAGGTGGTTATTATGATTTTGAGCTTCTGTTCAAATATAATTTCATGTTTTCTGACTAAAATATTTAACCATAACAACAGCTGGATCTATTACATTAAGTGCAAGTATTACGGTATTTGTTTGTATAATAACTCTGCATTAGTATATTTGCTAGGTAGAGGAATCTTAAAGTGTACTTGAATAAATCCATTAAAATAGCATAAGCCATCCAGACTATAGACTAAGGGGACTCACTTGATCTGCAAGGTTAAGTTAAAAATGCCCATGTAGAAGAGTTTTGTTTTGTGAATAGAATTATTCTCCTTGGAGTACTGGGTTTTTTTAAAAATAGATTTTTATTGATTTCAGAGAGGAAGGGAGAGGGAGAGAGAGATTGAAACATCAATGATGAAAATCATTGATTAGCTGCCTCCTGCACACCCCCTACTGGGAATTGAGCCCACAAGCAGGGCATGTGCCCTTGACCAGAATCAAACCCGGGACCCTTCAGTTGGCAGGCTGACATTCTATCCCCTGAATCAAACTGGCTAGGGCTAAATGCTTTGTGTTTTTAATGTCAAATTCCATTTGTTTTTTTGCTGGCATTTAGGAAAATGATTGACTTTTGCATATTAACTTTGTATCCTGAAATCTTTCTGTAATTGCTTATTAGTTTCAGAAGTTTTTGTAGTGGTTTTTAATCCTCACCCGAGGATATTTTTTCCATTGCTTTTCAAAGAGAGTGGTAAAGAGGGAGGAGAGGGAAGAGATACCGAGGAGAGAGAGAGAAACGGCAATGTGAGAGAGACACATTGATTGGTGGCTTTGCATGGGCCCCACAACCCAGGTGCATGCCTGGAAATGTAACCCAAGATCCTTTGGTGCTTGGGTTGACACTCTAACTGCTGGCCCACACTGGCCAGGGCCATAAGATTTTTTTTTTTTTAATGATTTTGGATTTTCGATATAGACAGTCATGTTATCTGTAAACAAAGACAGTTTTATTTTTTCTCTTCCCAATTTATACACCCTTTATTTCTGTTTGTTTGATTGTTAGCTAGGACTTCCAGTGTGGTCTTAAAAAGGCATGAGACATCTTTACCTTGTTCCTGAAAGTGGCAGGTTTTCTTAGCAGGTTCATCATATTGAAACCTTGTTTTAGAACTTACTTTTACAGTAAATATGCAGACATTCAGTGGTCTTAATACTTTTTTTTTTTTTTTTTTTACTATGATACATGTTTGAGGTTAACACTTCAAGGAACAGAAACCCACTCAAGTTACTCATAACTGCTTATCTAAGGGTAGAGATTGTATGTGATAATACCAGGTGTAATGGTAGGTTTCCTTACTCTGGGATCATGTGCTGAAGGAATTCACCAGGTTTTCACTGGAGATTCGTTATATTGTTGTTACTGGTCAAATGTAAGGACTGGCTGCATAACTGTGGAGGATAAGCTATGCAGGGGCTTACCTACCAGAACAGGACTTACTTCAGCAGAGCTCTTGTGCCACTGAGTCTGCCACTTGAGTGTGTCGCTTGTGGCTATGCTTTGACATGGTCTGGGGCTGTCCACCATATGTGTTGGCTCTGGGTCCCCCTGGGAGGTGCAGGCCAAGGTTGGTTGCCACCCAGCATGAGCTACAAAGTGATCTGCAGATGCTGCTACTTGTGCTGGGCTTGGAGTTGCCCAGGTGAAGCCAAGCTGTGAACCATAGCCAGTTAGCAGTGCTGGGCCTGGGGCCACTTAGTGAGAGGTGCAAGGCATGTCAAGGCTGTATGCTACTCATTTGGAAGATTTTAGAAAAGTCTGGAGCAAGAGCCAGACAGATCATTGGTGTGGAAAAGCCACTAGAAACAGCTTAGATGGGCCCACAAGTTCATCCTCATATGTCCGTGTTGCTTTTGAGCTTCTATCCTAGTGCTGGAGCTCAGAGGGAGTGAATCCAAGTAAATCTGTGCCAGGGCCCTTTAATAGGAACTGCCTGGGACTCAAGAATCCCTCCATTCACTCAGCCACAATCCTTGCTAGTTTTTATGTGGAGCTGGGATTCCTTGCTCCTCAGTGTGTGTGTGTGTGTTTGGGGTAGGGAGTGGTGGTGGGGGAGTGGTGGACTCCTCAACCAAGATATTCCTCCCAATTTAAAAAAAAATCTCACCCAAAGATATGTGATACGTTTCCATTGATTTCAGAGAGAGAGAGAGAGAGAGAGAGAGAGAGAGAAAGAAAGAAAGAGAAACATTGATGTTAGAAAGAAACATTGATCTGTTGCAGCCTAGGTATGGGCCCTGACTTGAAATTGAACCTACAACCTTTTGGTGGATACAATGATGCTCCAATCAACAGAGCCACTGGGTCAGGACCCTCCTGATTTTTATTCACCACTCCTGGGTGTGGGACAAGTCCATTCTGCATTTCTACCCCTTCTACCAGTATTGATGTGGCTTCTTCTTTATATTCTTAGTTGTAGTACTTCTGTTCAACTATACTTTAGTTATGAATGATGATTGGTCTGGAATTTAGTTTTAATTTTGATGTGGTTGTGTGAGGATGCCAGTACTGCATTTATCTGTCCCACCATCTTGATAGGAAGCCTGAATTATATTTATATTTTCAAATATAATCTTAGTGTCCCTCAATGCTGATAAGACACATGTTTAATCATTGTTGAATGAATCTTTTATTTCCCACTTGCAATACTACAGGGCACTTTCTCTTTTTAAACCATCCTGTTTCTCCAACCCTTTACTTCTGTGCCTTCTATTTCATAGAGGTAGTGTAGTTTGGGGAAATAGAAACTGGGTTGGTATCATTCTTCTGCTAGGTACCAATTCTATGGCCTTAGAAATTAGTTTTAATTTTTAAAACCTCACTTCTCTCATGTATAAAATAGTAATTTTGTAAAAGAGTTCATCAAATGCACACCTCCAACTTCCACTAACCTTTTCCTACACATTTATCCAGATTCTCTTTATCAGCATCTCCTTTTATCTGATCTTTGAAAAATAACTCTCTATATGTATTTCTAAATCTAATTCCATTGTACTTGTATTTTGTAAATAATTGAATATCTCTTCTTCACATTTTTAGTTTCGTTAGGGTCCCTACTCTTAAAATCAAGCCTATACGTGGCCATTCTAATATAAAGCAAAACAGTATAAACAAAAATCACATAAACTTGTTTAATCTCTGGTTGAATTTGAATTATGTGGCCCTTTTATTTTCCTGATGAATGCTACTTCTGTGTAAATCAAAATAATAATCACTGGAAAGGTTTGTTAAATAATTTTTTGAAAGGTAAATCTTGAGCTGGAACTTTAAAAAAGTGACACCAATGGAATATTGTGATGGATGCATGCGAGAACTCCATACAAAGAAAACTGGGTAAACAAATAATAAGCCTGAATGTTATATGAAGAGAGAGTGATGTGTAACTGAGACAACATAGAAAGCTCATTAGAGCTTAAAATAAAAATGCCAATCATAGTGTTGTATACTAGAAAAAAGAATACTTAGTATTTTTGTGTGTGTAGTGTGCAGTTGATTTAAGGAGTGGCAAGGTTTTAATGTGGTAACTTATTGCAAGGCCAAGCCTTTAAAGACTTACAAATAAAATTACATTAAAATGAATAAATTTAAAATATAGGAATAAATTCATTTTCATCTACACAAAGTTTTTTTGAGTTTTGTTTTTTTAAAATAAGAGTGGACTATTTCATAGTATCACTTCTTTTTTGTGTGTCAGACAACTAAGAAATGCATGAATGGAATTAATGGAATTAATTTATCCAAGTTTTGAAGAGTGGATCAGTTAGAACTATTACAGTTACAGGTGATAAAACCTTAACTCAATTTACATATTCAAAGAGGAATATTTTGGCTCATGAAACTAGGAAGTTCAAGGGAGTAAATCTCATTTGTTTAAGGCATGACTAGATCTAAAATTTCAAATAGTATCATTTGAAATTGTTCAACTGTTTCTCTCCATTGCTCTGCTCTGTCTTTCTTTGTTGTCTTTTATGGTCATGTAGGCTCCTTCCATGACTATATGATAAGGTCACTGAGAGGTTCATGTATATATTCTACTAGCTAATTATGTCTATATAAGGAGAAGGCTGCTTTTCAACATTCCAGCAAAAGCCCCAAGTTTCACTATTATTGGGCCAATTGAGTCTTCAACCCTTCAGTGACCTAATTTCTTTAGCCCAGAAATTGGAAGATAGTGATTGATGAAGTCTGTGTTATAAACCCTGTACTTGATGGAGGTGAGAAAATTGAGGGATAGAGAGGTGGTATATGTCAGCTCTGTCACTCCCCAGCCATATGAAATGAGAATTAAGAGGAATTATTCCTCCTCCAAAACAAAAAACATGTGTTATCAGAAATAGTAATGAAGCTAGTAAAACAAAATAGAATAAAACAAAAAAATCAATATAGAAAGCAAAATCTAAGCCAAGAGAAAAAAAAAAAACCCACAACAACAAACAACTTAGACAAAACACAAAAACATTTGTGACCAATGTGGAAATAAAGATTTATCCTTCTAATTTATAGGTGACTAAGGTAGTTAACCAAGATTTTTAGCTAGTGTTTAGCCTACAGGATTTATTGATAGCTCCTAAGTGTCATATTTCCTTTTTTATTAAACTTTGAATCCTGTAAATTTAAACACATACACACACAGAAAATAAAGGGTGAGATATTTAGGACGAAAAATGATCTGAATATATAACCTTCCCAAATGGGAAAATGAATATCATCTTGCCAAGTGTTATGTTGATTCCAACGCCAAGAGAATGATCAGCTCACTATGGTGACCACAGTTTTGGCCTTATAGCACATCCCAGATAGAATTATTATCCCATCCTATTATTTCATTTTCAATGTATAGTTTCCAATGGCTTAAAATACATTTAGTAATTATCTTAAATAGTATCCTTATTTTCTTTGTTGTTGCTAATATAGAAAATGATCTTTTGAACATTGTTCATTAATAACTGTCATAAACCTTTAGCTATAATAATAGCAAGACAGCAGAGTTTCTTGCGTATGTTCTTTTATTAATAATAAACTGATGATATCATGCTATTCATTGGTGATTCAGAGAGTGATTATATTTCTTATTGATTAATGGAAGATGAAATTATACACTAGAAACAAAATTGTAATGTTGAGTCACATTGCAGTTGTTAAAAATATAATGATCTCTGGTGGTTGTAGTGAAATGCAGGGTTATATATAGTCTCTGGCTCCTCCTAGCTATATCTCATACTTTTTTTTTAGCAACAATAATACTCCGTTCTATTTAATATACAGACTCTCTTCTTCCAAAGGAGATTGTGATTGATGACTCACTCACTGCCCTTCTTTCCATCAAGCCCTCCCTTTTTCTATTGCTGAGTCCCAGAATAGTTTCAACTCTGATATCCGTCTGCTTTCTTCCCTCTTACACTTTTGGTTTTGTTTGCTTCATAAAACAGTTTGGAGGAAACTCTAAGTGACTTTTTACTTTGATAATTTCTGAGCATCCCAAAAGTATCATTGCTGTTTTTTCATAACATCTAGTTCAAAATTGGAAGCCCTTCACATAGACACCCTTGAAGTAAGCCCCTAGAACTCTTGCTTTTAATGTTAGTTCAGGACTTCATCAGGAAGTAATATACACATTCTAAGTTAGTTGACCTTGCATTTTTTCATTGTAATTTACTTCTTTGTGCCCTTGAATTGTCTTGTATAGACTTTCAGGATGAGGAGAGAGAGAGAGAGAGAGAGAGAGAGAGAGAGAGAGAGAGAGAGAGAGAGAGAGAGAGAGAGATCAGCTGTTAGATTAAAACATGTGTCCTAAATAGTAACTATCTTGTGCTTTAATTTATCTCCACTTTGAATTTTGCAGCCTGAGCTCATCATGCCTGCCTGGTTGGGTTTTCTGAATGGTGACTTAATACTTAAAGTTTCAACAACAAGCACACTGAGCATTTAGTAAAACACACACTATGGAATTGCAGGAAGCAGGTGCAATCCCCATTGTCAAGATTGATGATCTTTAATGCTGCTCAAGACAGGAAGAGTATAGCAATGTTTGCTCATGCCAGCACCTGCCAATATGAAATAAATTTTAGCTACTAGATACTGTTTATGGGCACATTTTTCATGGGCAAGTGCCATAGGCTATCCAAGGCTTTTTTCTGATAACTCTAAAAACTAATGATAGTTGAGAAAGACTTACCAAATTAAATGTAGGAAAATGTGGATGAGTAATATATAGTTGAGATGTAACAATTATTTTTATTATGCTAATACTTCACATATGGGAACGGAGAATGAGTCTTTTATCACTGCCATGTAGTCCTATAATTTATTTACTGCTATATTTCCTATTGCCACAAATAAATCTTTGCCATCTCCATAAGAAAGTGTTGAATTGGAATAATTTCAAGCTATTTTCCTTGTGTAATGAAATAGAGATTATTTTACTCCAAAGAGGTGATTTGAGGGACAGAACCAACAGTGACTATTAAATCATGAATCTCTACATTTAACAGATGGCTGTCTGAGGAATTAGACTGGAGAAATGAGCTTTCAGCCCAAAGGACTTGCTGCTTTAATGCCCTCGGAGGAGGCATATCATTTGGAGAGCCTCTAAGGAGGGAAGCTGTCTTCAGAGTCTGGTGTAATCACTATGGGAATAAAATCCCGAGTGTAATTCTGAAGCAGTTCCTTGCCCTGTGGGTGGACAGAGGTTCTCCAGGGGAGGTGGGACCTGGTCTCTAACAAAAACATGCAGAACATTTAGGATTGAGACAGTATTTCATTTATTTATTTATTTTAAATATTTTTATTGATTTCAGAGAGGAAGGGAGAAGTGAGAGAGATGGAAACATCAATGATAAGAGAGAATCACTGATGGGCTGCCTCCTGCTCACTTACTGAGGATCGAGCCCACAACCTGGGTATGTGCCCTTGACCAGAATTGAACCCGAGACCCTTCAGTCCGCAGGCCAACGCTCTATCCACTGAACCAAACCAGTTAGGGCTGAGATGGTATTTTAAAATAACTTGTAAAGGTTAAGGACCGTCTTAGGTGGATTGGATCCTGAGGTTCCCCACAGTGAAAGGAGCAGTGAAGAATAACAAATCTAAAAAGAATAGGGCTGATTTCAGATACAAATTAAAAAATTGTGGGATTTTTTTGTGAAGCTATAAATTAGCCTAATTCTTGATATCAGTAGGAGAACACCCCTTTGCATGACATTGGAATTCTTGTAGTTACATTTAAAATTGTATATATTTAAAAAGTATTCCATTGTATATATTTAAAAAATAATTGGTGCATTTTCAAAGAAAATATCACTTTTCTGCTCCCAGTAATTGAGAAGTCCTAGTTAGGAGCTACTGCAATAAATAGAACATATAAACAGCAAGTAAAAAGTTGTTTGAAACATTATTTATGGTCTGCTCTAGAATTGCCTTGAGACAAATATCTCATGTAGTGGATGAAAATTTGGAAGCCCTGTAGCTTGGTAAACATCTTTTTGTGTCAAAAAAGGGCAGTCAAGCCCAAAATGATTCCTTATTGTACAAAAATATTAAACAATGCATTCTTAGATAAACTTGAAAATTCAGTTGAAAGTCTAAAGTTATTTTTCTAAGAATTGGACGAAAGTATATATGAAGAATACGGCTGGCCTATCTTTTTGTAACCATGTTAATAATAATGTCGATGAATACATGTTAATTTTTCAATGTATTGGATGATAAAATAATTAATGAAGACATTTCTGAGAAAATAAGTTTGTGTGTGTCTGTGAGCAAAGGATTGGTTGGGAGTAAAAATGCAAACTGCAGGTCACTGAGCTCCCTCAAAGCATCTGCTGCCACCACATATTTATGAGTGTTTTTAAAGACCGTTCTCTTGACTTTTTTTTGAATTCTCATGAACAGTAAATGGCTAAATTAATGTAAGAAAAAGTTTTTGAATACACAATTTTAAAAGTTTTGAATGAGATGTGCTTGATTCTGCCTTGATTTGAGCAATTGCTTTTTAGAATTTTATGAACTGAATAAAAATTACTTGTTTTAAAAATTATCATGCAGATAAAAATGATATGACAAACCATAATCTTTTTTTTTTTACAGAGATTGTCTTTTTCTTTTTATTTTCAAATTACAGTTGATATACAATATTATATTAGTTTCAGGTGTACAACTCAGTCATTAGACATTTATCTAACTTACAAATTGATCACTCTGATAAATCTAGTACCCATCTTACACCAATATAGTTGTCTCAATATTGTTGACAGTATTCCCTATGCTGTATTTTAGATCCTCATGACTATTCTGTAACTACATTTTTCACCCATTTCCCCAATCCCTCTCACATCTGGCAACTGTCAAAATGTTCTCTGTTTTGATGAGTCTGTTTCTGTTCTGCTTATTTGTTTATTATGTTTTTTAGATTCCATGTATAAGTGAAATCAACTGGCATTTGTTGTTCTCTATCTGACTTATTCCTCTTAGCAAAACACCCTCTAGGTCCATCCATATTGCTGTAGATGGCAAGATTTCATTCTTTTATTTTTTATGGCTGAGTTATATTCCATTGTCTATATATGCACAACTTCTTATCCATTCATCTATTTATGGATACTTAGATTGCTTCCATATCCCGGGTATTGTTAAAAATACTGAAATAAGCATGTGGATGTATATATGCCTTTTCAGTTTAGTTTTTGTGTTTCTTTGGATAAGTACACAGAAGTGGAGTTGCTGGGCCCTCCTTTTTTTTTTTAGCCTTACCATTCCCCCCCTAGTTTTGTTGAGGTATACTTGACAAATAAAATTGAATATATTTAAGATGTACAACGTGATGATTTGACATATTTATACAGTGTGAGATGATTACCACAATCAAGCCAATTCACATGTCCATTACCTCCCAGGAGCTCCTTTATACGGGCTGCATCAGGTGGCGGAAACGCAGTGCAGGCAGGCAGTTCAGTGCAGAGGCAGGCAGTTCAGTGCTGGCTTCTCCCTGAAGTGGTTTGTGTGAGAAGCCCTGTGTGGATGGCTGCCAGGCTCTGTTTTTCTTTTTTGGTTGTCTTTTTTGTTGTTGTTGTTTCATTTATTTTTATTTGAGTCCAATTAGCCACCAGGAGCCCTTCTTAGGTGTCTTCTTTCTCAGGGTTCACAGTCCTTTATAGAATCTTTATGATTCATGCATACACATACATTTTGCTTTTGTATACATGCTATTGTGTAAGACTGAAAGCACCATGACACCAGGCAAAGATAAAATACTGAACCAAGCTGGTATGATGGTTGCTCTTCAACTTAGTACAGAGTTTTAGAAATTGAGAGACTAATCATATTTCTTTGGAGAGTGATAGTGAGCATTATACTATCACAAATAGACACATTTTGAAGTAGAATGTAAAATGCCTTTGATTTAAAAAAATAAACCTCAGGCCCTCAAAGAAACTTGAGCTTTTGAAAAGATGCCTGGGGCAATGCGTTCCTGCTCAGAAGGCAAGCTCTTGCTGTCTTTTCTGCTGCGCAGAGTAATTTCCTTGGAAAGTTGATAGAGATGCGTGGAGTCCACATCTCTTACAGTCTCTCTTGGCTTTTTGATTGCGTAATTAGTAGTAAGATTTCTGTGATGAGACTTCCTTAAATAGAAACTAGACCATCATTTTGATAAGATGTTATAGGGAGAAATCAAGTAAATTTTCAGTTGAATTCAATGAGATTGAAGTTATCTCCAACTTCCAGATTTCATAAAACTAGGTGATTTTTTGTGACTCCTTTAAGAAATGAAATTTTACATGCATTTTCAGTACTTTGATACTGTTTTTAATTTCTTTCCTACTTGACACCAACAGTTTTAAAAACTTTAGTTCCGTTTTCTACATTGTTATTTCAAAATTTAGTATGGAAAAGCAACCTCTTCTTTAGTTGTTAAGTGTTTATAAAATTTCTTTAATTCTGACATATATGTATATAATATGTATACATATATGCTGAATTTATTTTTTATTTCTTTAAGCAATATATTTGAAGGGCAAACGCTGATAGAGTTCACAGTAGTAGTAGTTTACTTTCTGTAATTTCTGCAGTGTTATATACTATTTTGTTATCTGTAACCTGAAATGCACCCAATTAAAATCTTTGTTTCAAAATATATTTTACAGATATTGAGAAACTAGCTTTCCCCCCTATCTCTCTGCATAGATTCTTTCATGTTTGTGAAAAATAATGTAAGGAAGAGCCTGTATTTGGAGGTATAGCCTAAACTGTCAAACTGTCTACCACCTCTTCTATTCCCCTGTAATACACAATGGGTGCTGCTAATATTAAGACTTAAGGCTCATTTAAAATATTTTGTGTTGAAAAAAACTCCACAAAAAAAACAAAAAAACAACCCTGGCTGGGGTGACTCAGTTGGTTGGAGTGTCATCCCATATACAGAAAGATCACTGGTTCTATTCCCAGTCAAGGCACATACAGAGTTTTCGGCTTTAATCCCAGTTGGGGTGCCCAAGGGAGGCAACCAATCAATGTTTTACTCTCACATTGATGTTTCTCTCTCTGTCCCTTGGTGAGGATTAAACAAATAAAATAAAATTAAAATGCTCTGTGCCTTCTGACTGATTGGAAATTAGCCATTAATACATCAGTTGTCTTCTAACAAATATTTTATAAAACGGAGAATAAACAAAACTCCCAGGGGAAACAATGAATGTTTCCAAGATCTGCAGAACCTAACATCTTTGAATTGGGGCCATTACTGATTATTAAGCCCTTTTTGTCTAGTTCTCCTGCTGTGCGTGACATCTTACTATGAAAAGCAGGCACCAGTGTGTCACAGCTGGATACCAACTATAACAGGATTCCAGAGCCCTAAACATTCCAAAATTTCCTGTGATTTCCCCACATGCTCACTTAAGAATGCTAATGCTTCTATATTTCATCCGTGTGTGTGTTTGCATGTATATTTGTGGCTTATGATGATGTATATTTGCAATACTGCTTACAAAACATGTTTCATAATGCTGCTGCTGCTGTCTGAGAATTATAAAACTTTTGTTCCACACAATTTAAAGTGCATTGATTGGAACTGAAACTGCTTATTGATTGAAGTTGGAAGTGTGTTAACTATTTCAGGACACAAGTCATATTTACACATTTTCTTTCCAGAAAAAAATGCAGGCTATCCTAAGATTTTAGATCTCAGACTCTACTATCTGTCTTAAAGTTTCTTAATTTATAGGTCATCTTGGTTATCCCTTTCAATTACGGTATTTTATGATTCATTTTAATAGGAAATATTTTCACTTTATTTTATTCGATAAGCATGACTATTGAGTTTTTGTCTTGTCAGATCTTGTTTTCCTCTCTCGAATGAAATAGTCAAAGCAGACTTATTATTTATTTTGCATCTTTCATATATTCATGGCCTACCATAAGTGTTGAATTGGTATAAGTAGCCAGGGAGTTAAAAATACGTTGGGCAGTACTGAAAACATTGGATAGAGAGTGCATGAAAAGACTATGTACAATGCAATGGTTATTCCTATGCCCATTTAATTTTGGAAATGATGAATTTATCATGTTTAAAATTTTTTTTATATTCAATTTTAGGAGGTGTAGGATGCACACTATTAAAATTCATACTCAGGAAAAAATTAGATTGACTCATTTTTTTAAAAAGAAATTAGGAGTAAAAGAGACACTAGATCTAATTAGCATGAGGCTATAAAAAAGAAATAGAACACAACTATACCAACTAATGCTGGAATGTATGCTAATCAAGCCCATGGAGCATAGACTGAGAATTTTGAAAAAATGGGATAAAGAAGTGAACAAAAATATGTAAAACAACCCCTGATCATTAAAGCATTATTAGGAAATAATAAAACAAAATGTATGAGAACCCTCAACAGCATTATTTAGCATATTACTGCTACTAACAATAACCATTTTGTCTGATACTCATAAGCACACATGTTGTATTGGGAACAACATTTTAAATATTTTATGAAATAATTTAATTTCCATAAAACAGTGAAAAAGAGACTTTTGTCTTCATTATACAAAGAAGAAGAAACTAAAGCACAAGAAGTTAAGTAACTTGCACTTTGTTTCACAATTGGAAAATGGCAAGAGCATCAGCGATGTACAAATGGAAATATTTATAAGAACAGCACACTTGTTTGGAAGCCTTTTAGTTACTGAACCTATTGCTCCACTTAATAAATATAAATATTTCCTCAACTATTCAATAAATATTCTTTATTAAGAATAAGAATATCCATTTTATTTTTTGTTGTTAATCCTCACCTGAGGATATTTTTTCCATTGCTTTTCAGAGAGAGTAGAAAGGATGGAGAGATGGAGCGAAGGTGGGAGGGAGAAGGAGACAGGGGGAGAGGAGGAGAAAGAGTGAGAAACATCAATGTGAGAGACACACCAACTGGTTGTCTGCTGAACATGCCCCAACCGTGGGCGGGGAGTGAACCCAGAACTGAGGTACATACCCTTGACCAGTGCACAGGCCGATGCTCCAACTCAATGAGCCACACTGGCCAGGGCAAGAATATCCATCCTCTTAATAAAGCACTTGTGCTGCACACCGAAGTATGGTGATATCTGTAAGAAAAACACTCGCGAGATTGTCTGAGTGGTAATATGAAGTACCCACTTATTTCATGGTATACTATATTTTTCTGAAAGAGTAGCTGACAAGCACACTATAGTTATTCATACATCAGTACTGGATTTCCTTGAAAATGAACAGTCAGCCTGTCACGGAAAGGGAATATTACTGACAGTACTGTAGCCAAAGAGGGGGAGGGGGTCTTTCAAGGGAAAATTAGAATTTTGGAAAACTTGAATCTGTCACCCTGAGCATGACAGCTTCCCCTTCAATAACTTTTCTGATGAGATTTGTTGGTGATATTAACAAATGTGATTTTTTTATGATACGGAGAGGTTAGTAATTCACTATAAAATGTTAATTGTGATACTTTACAATAGTTATTGAAAGAAAACAGCATCCTCTTTGATTTATAAAAAAAATAGTAGGCAAATATGTATGAGATCTGTTGTGAAATGTTTAAAATAGTATAAAAACTATTGGTGAATATAAAAATATCATTACTATAATGTATTTTTATTTATTTTTAATCCTCACCTGAGGATATGTTTTTCATTGATTCTAGAGAGAGAGAGGAAAGGAGAGGGAGAGAGAGAGAAACTGATGTGAGAAAGAAACATCAGTTGGAGGCACCCTGGCCAGGGATCAAACCCGCAACCTAGGATGTGCCCTGACTGGCAATCAGACCTGCGACCCTTTGGTGCATGGGATGATGCTCTAACCACTGAACCACACCAGACAGGGCAATGCATTCTTTAAATAACATATTTATATGTGTAAAATAGATGTTATATCACAGATTTATTTGGACAACTGATTTTCTAAGCAAATTGTACAGTTCAATTAGCAATTTTGTGTTCTTTGGGGAAAACATGATAGGTTATAGATGAGAATTAAAGAGTCAATCTATCAAGAATGACATTATAATTATAGCAAATGTCTTTGTAGGAATCCTCAATTGATTCTTATACTTGGGATCTATTTTCTCTTTAGTCTCATTTATCAGCTTGGCAACTGTGAATAACCTTCATTGCTTTCTAGTCTTGTTCTCTCTTTAAACAAGAAGAAATTTTACATCTTACTCTCCAAATAAGACATTTAGCAGGTTTATTTCAATCATGCAGTGAAGAAGGTAAACAGTATAAAGGAAATAGTACGCATTAAAGCTATCTTTCAAATGGATGTCAAACTTTTTAGCCAAATTTCCCCAGTAACAGATGGTTTTATAATCAAATCTGTTCACACTCACACCCTGCTGTTAATAGTTTCAGGTGAAATATGTAACTAAGGATACCAATATGTTATTTGAATTTCACACCTACTCTCTACTAAATGCCAAAGTGTTTTAAAAATAGGTGCTTCAGACATGGCAATTATATTCGCCAGGCATGTATAAACATGTCACTGATCCTAATGTTTTCAAATTTCAAACTCAGTTAGCAGTGTTGGTGATCCATGCATACCAAGGATATGGAGCTTCATTACTCAGAGAAAAAAAATTCTAAATAGCTTCCAAAATAAATTTCTTCAGAAGGCCTAATAGGCAGGAGTAATATGTAATAGAAATTCAATGGATACATGTACCTCAGTATTGGAGAAAGCAAAATCAATATATTTATTGCATAGCGTGTGCTGATCTTTGTGTCAGGCTGTGAGTGGGAGATTGTGAAAAAGGTATACCAGATACATCTGTCATAGTTCATGCCCTCTACACTGACAGCCTCCCTGAGAAGTTTGATGCTAACCCTGAAACCTCTGTATAACAATTAGTTGCCTATCCGAGTGTGACATGGAAAGAACCCAATGAGTATGTGGTGAAAATGCTACAGAACAGGGTTTAGTTCATACTAGTAGGTATGATTCATAGATGACTAATACACTGAAATTCAACAGACTTTGACAAGCACGATTGTAATATTCCTAATGGTGACAATTAGAGACTTTTCTGTATAATTGCTATTGGAGTATTTTACTAAGGCCACCTTTTACAATCTGCCCTACTCAGAATCTCAAAAAATATTCGAGTAGTAATATATGTTTTTTCCTTTTTAATCAACACCATTAGGTATCATTGCCTGTGCCAAATTTATGGCATTTTATAGGATCCCTAAATCTATTTTCATAGGATAAACATATTAAATTTGCTTATTCTGAAAATTTTAGTTGTTTATTTTATACAACTATGTATAAACTAGGGGCCCAGTGCACGAATTTGTGCACCTTGAAAGGAATTGTGGGCCGTGAGGCTGCTGTGGGTACAGGGGCGGGTATCGGCCCATCCTCTGCGCCCCGCCTGGCCCCTCCCACTACAGCTCCTGATCACCTGTCTTCCAGCAGCCCCGCTCTCCCCGCCGCTCCCACGCACTGACAGTGCTGGCCCAGCTCACACCCACTGACAGCACGGAGCAATTGGGGCTGGCACCAGCAGTGGGTGCGTGTGGTGGCTACTACTGTAATTGCCCCTCAGGAGCAGGGAGAGGTGGAGAAGCCCTCAGGGGTGATCAGGGCCAGCAGCCGCTGCTCTCACCTGCTGACGGCACTGAGCGATTGGCACCAGTGCCGGGTGCCTGCAGCTGGTGCAAGCAGTAGCTCTGGTGCTGGCTGTGGGTGCGAGCGGGGCCATCACCGGCAGCAGGTGCAAGTACTGGGTGGGACTGTGGGGTGTAGGAGCAAAGATTTTCAGTAACCACCAGAGGCTTGCCCTGATGACAGTGACTGGCGTCGCACCTTGATCTGGCGCCCCTGCTCACCTGTTCCACCATCCCGCCTCAGCCGACGTCCGCCATGTTTCGTGCGCACCCTCTGGTGGCCAGAGCACTTCATAGCGACCAGTTGTTTGGTTGTTCAGCCGTTAGGTCTATTTGCATATTAGCCTTTTATTATACAGGATTATGAGACTGCCTCTCAAAATGTTTATTTGTATGATGGTTGTCATCAGCAGAATAATGTCCTCTCTTACAAAGATGTCCATGCCCTAAACCCCAGAACGTGTGAATATCACCTTATATGGCAAGAGGGACTTCTCAAATGTGATTAAGGGTACTGACCTTGAGATGGGGAGGTTACTCTGGATTATCTGTGTGGTCCCAGTTTAATCTCCCAGTCCTTGAAGCAGAGCACCTTTCCTCACTGACTACAGAGCTGAGATGGAAAAAGGAGGTGGAATTTGAGGCACTAGACTTGCTGTTGTTGGCTTAGAAATTATGAAAGGGAACCATAAAACAAAAATACAGACAGCTTCTAGAAGTGGGGAAGGCCCTCACCTAACAATTAATGACCCAAATAAACAGGAAATGGATCTTCCCCTAGGACTCCCGGAGGGGAACACAGCTCTGCCCACACCATGAGACCCATGTTGGATTTCTAACTTACAGAACTAGAAGATAATAAATTTGCATTGTTTAAGCCACTGTTTATTATAATTTGTTATGACAACAATAGAAAATTAATACCTTTTGTGCTCAACCCCCTGAGGGACAGGAGACCCTGCCATTAGTGATCTTTTGCTACAGAAATTCTGCTTTCAGTTGTGCACATTGAAGTTTTCTCTCTTTCCCGTTGCATGGATTTACACATGCACTCTGATGTGTAAAAAGCTAAGTAAGGTACTTTAATATTTCAAAGTACTTAAATATGAATTGTAATTTAACAAGATTTGCCATTCTTGTGATTACAGTAATGCCTGATGGGTTAGCAAGGTCTAAACCTTGCTTGCAGTTACATAATTAAATGGTTGAATGCAGTCAGTATTTACACTGTGGTCACTGCCTTTGATACTCTGCTAATATTAAAGAAATGTGTTCTGAAGGTTTGGTATTTCCTTTTGCTCCCAAAGGACCTCATATAAAGGTTCTGAACTTTACATTAAAGGTTTGTTGTCCTGTCAAGCTGAAATGTGAAGTCCTTATTGGGTTAAGCGCAATAGAGCCTTGAACAGTACTTTACCTTTTATAAAAAATAATCCGCATTTTAGACATATCTAAATTCCAAACATAACACTTCACATGAACACTTCAGTCTAATAAATCTTCTTTGAAGATACTTTCTCAACTCATAACTTTGAACAATACAATCAGGATTGTTATGGAAAATAATTCATTGTAATTGTCATAAACAAGAGATATGAATTGATATCTTTCTAATATTCTAGCTAAATATTTTGTTATACTCAGTGGAAATAAAGGTATAAAAATATGGACTTCCTTGTAAAAGTATAAAATAGTATAGTTTAAATTAAATATCTGGTTTAAAAATAAGTTTTTTTCCCATTTGGGAGGATAGTCAAGATCTATCTTTAAGTATAAATAATACATAAAGATAATTTTTTTTAATATAGGAGGGATTTATTTTTAAGGAGTGTGTTTAGTGGCCCAATGCTAATTCTAAATCCTGACTCTTTTAAAATCACATCAGGAAGACAGGCTACTATCATGAAGTCATAAATTATGTCTTTACTAGAGTCCCGGTACATGAAAATTCATGCACTGGAGAGGGGTTTCTCAGCCCGGCCTGCCCCCTCTCACAGTCCAGGAGCCCTCAGGGCGGGAGGCGCCCTGGCAATCAGGGGAAGGCAACGCCCCCATCACACCTCTGCTGCTGCCACTGCTGGCAGCACAAGCCTCAGCCGGCCCTGGTTACCTGAGCCTCTGGCAGCCCTGAGAGGCGGGAGCCCTCAGGGGTGGGAGGCGCCCCCATCACACCTCCCTGGGTGGCTGGGGGGCTGACAAGCCTCAGCCAGCCCTGGCGCGCAGCGGCCAGACCGGCTTGAGAGGCTGGGGGGCTGAGGGAACTCCAGAGGCAGGTGCTTGGAGCGGCCAGACCGGCCTGGGGGCGGGCCCGGCCGTACCGCGCGCCTATCTCCCTGGCGGGGCTGAGGGGACTGGGCACCGCCATCTTGGTTGTGGGTGCTGCCACCTTGTGAGGGTGTGACAGTCAATTAGCATATTTCTGCTTTATTAGATAGGATTTGCCATTTTCTATTACTTTCTGATAAAAAATGCTTAACAGACACATATGATAAGCATAGATATGATATTTCATTCTGCAGTTACTAGAATCTAAGAACATGAAGTAATATCTGTGATTTGTGGTTCAGTCTTTTTGTTTATCTTTCAACAAGATTGTGCCAAGTACTCTTGTCCCTTATGAATAACATCAACTGGTGTGCTTTGGTCAGGGTTTAGTATAATTAATGTGAATGTAATAAGTTGATTATTTACTGACATTATCCAATGAGCAAAGTGCAGTGAGAGGCAGAGTGCTGGACAGTGTGGGCTTTGAAGATGAATGAAATCCTGACCTTCTGGAGCACAAATGACCTCAAGAAATGTCCAGTGATACTGGCAGTGGGAGTGATGGTTCTGGTGGTGGTGGTGGACATTGTGTGTAGGTAATTGCTTTTCTTGAATAAGAATTATTGTAAAAGTTATATTATATTCAATATGTACAATGTTACTCACATTTTTGTTTTGGGGGTACTAAGAAATTTATAATGATATCCATCACAAACCACAAGGATTATAATCCTTTTCTTTGCTACATGTTTTTCAAACTACTGGATTTTCATTAGTAACCCAAGTACATTTTCATCACTAATGAAAACACATTAAAATTATTTATAAATATAATATATGAATATAAAAACAGAAATCAACAAAATACACTAACTACTATGCCTGACTGAATCTTCATCATAACACAGATCTGGTTAGTAATAATTTTTCAGTGATATTTTCTCAAGGCAATTTTAACATTTTAGGAGTCAAAATATCAGGTTTTCAAATGTCAGAATAAATGCATAGAGCTCCTATTCCTGCTCAGGAAAATAAATTTTTGAATGTGTTTATTAGATTTCCTGTATTCCTCAGTATAAGTGTAACATTTCTATAGAATATAGTCATATCAATTTTTCTCTCCAATCTTTACACTAATTTAGGGTTGCCAGATAAAATATACTAGTATGCCACCCAGTCAAATTTGGATTTCAGATAAGCAATAAATAATTAATTTTAGTATGTTCCATGCAATATTTGGGACATTGTTATGTTAAATATTTAATATATGAATTTCAAATTTTAGTGGGATGAACCATACTCTAATTCAGGGGTGGGCAAACTTTTTGACTCGAGGGCCACAATGGGTTCTTAAACTGGACCGGAGGGCCGGAACAAAAGCATGGATGGAGTGTTTGTGTGAACTAATATAAATTCAAAGTAAACATCATTACATAAAAGGGTACGGTCTTTTTTTTTTTTTTAGTTTTATTCATTTCAAACGGGCCGGATTCGGCCCGCGGGCCATAGTTTGCCTACGGCTGCTCTAATTGCTATTTCACTCTCGTTTTCTAAATGAATGATAGAACACTTCCCTCTTGCTTTCTTCAGTATAAAGTGTTTAATTTTGTCACACAGTTAGTTACATTAATCCCTCCTTTATCCTTGGGAGATACTTTCAAGACTCTCAGTGGGTGCCTGAAATTATGAATAGTACCAAACTCTACATATACTATGTTTTTCCTGTACATATATATTTATGATAAAGCTTAGTGCCTTCTTCATCTAAACAAAGAACTTATCAGGCACTGGAGCTGTAACGTTTGCAGTTTGAGGTGTGACAGCAAAACTAACACCATTTTTTTTTTCTTCATAATTTGAAAGACAAAGGATACATTCTTATGTAGATCTTAGTAACCCCAGACTATATTTTTTACTTTCCTCGTTAAATAGAGAACTTTCATCTTTTCACTTAAACACTACTCTTGCACTTTGGGTAAAATAAAGGTTGCTTGAATACAAGCAGTGTGATCTAATCACAGTCGATTTTATAACTGAGATGGCTACTAAGTGGCTAATGGACAGAAAGTGTATACAGTGTGGAGACGCTGGACAAAGGAATGATTCATGACCTATGCAGGATGGCATAGGCAGTCTGAGAATTCATTATGCTACTCAGAACAGCACAATTTAAAAGTTACCAAGTATTTATTTCTGCTATTTTCCATTTAATATTTTGGGTCCTTGTTTGACCACAGGAAACTCAAATGCCAGAAAGTGAAGCCATGGATGGGGGTTGGGGGGCTACTGTATTAAATTTTCTAGTAAGATGTTAGGGAAATAACTGAAAGTTAGATGACAATGTTTTATAATTTTTACCTCTCTTACTTGACATACAAGCCATACAATAAGCCTATTGTATTCAGAAGTAAGGCTCTAAAATATAAAACAATCAAGTAACTTATGCAAGACAAATAAATACAAGTGTTGAAGTAGAAATGGACCATCAAGAAATGACACAGTTGTACTTGGTCACTTTGTCCCTTCAGCCAGTTCCCCAGTGTGGATTCAGGGAGTATCCCATAACCACTGCTACCACTAGTGGTCCTGGGCCTCATTCCATTTCATTGAGCATACAGGTAATACCGGAAGGGTATTGTATGTGGGGGAAGGTGCTATTTAGTCTAAGTTCCTGGGAAGGAACTGAGAAAAGACTTAGAGTGTGGAGAGCACATCATACCTGTTGGTGTGCACCAAGTAAGGGGCTGGATTCTGAGGGACTAGAAATCTCACTATAAGCTGACGGAAGGGGTCAGCAATGTTGGACAATGGGTGTTGGGTATAAGTGGTACGAGCTCAAGTGGAGACTGAGCATGCTGTGGGTGATGGATCAAATCCACGAAGCTCCAAATTGTTTGGAAATGCCCTTTATTCTAAGCATCTGCTTCACTACTGAGATTTGCCCTCTAGTTTTATTAAGATGTAATTGATACTTAGCACTGTATAAGTTTAAGGTGTACAGCATAATGATTTGACTTATAGATATTGTGAACAGATTACCACATAAGTTTATTTAATATATATAATCTCATCTAAACACACAAAATGTTTACAGCTAAAATTTTATTACCGGGGAGGACATAAAACTAAAACATAGTATTTAAATAAATGTCCGCCATCATTTGATTCATATATTTTGGTTCTTGAAATAGTCAAACATTATATCTTAATTCTATAAAATTATAATTTATAGAACCTTTTAGAAATTCACACTGAGGAATTTTGTTTTGCTTGATTTTATGACATCTTAATTTTGATGGTTTGGTATTTGCTTTTTTATACATTTCTTTACACCTAATGGCTGTCTACATTTTTTGCACTAGCTAATAAATGGTTCCATGCATTTTATATTTTTATTTAATTTTAAAAAGTAACATAGGTATTTTTAATAGCAGACTTTAATATTGCTGCACACTCTCTATATCTGTTAGCTTTGGTGATTGAAGACAGAATTCCATATTTAGGTGCTGTGGGAGCTTTATGTGAGTAGTGGTGGTGGGAAGGGTGCTTCCAGGCCTCTTTAGAAACATAATTTAAAAATATATATATATTTTTTATTGATTTTAGAGAGAGGAAGGGAGAGGGGGAGAGAGAGAGATAGAAACATCAATTGGCCGCCTCCTGCATACCCCCTGCTAAGGATTGAGCCCACAATCCTTGGCATGTGCCCTGGTTGGAAATTGAACCAGAGACCTCAGTCATAGGATGACGCTCAATCTACTGAGATGCACAGGCTAGGCAAGAAACAGATAATTTTTAAAAGGTCAGGATTTTAGGTAGATATCTATTATTGTAATCTAAATTACAACATTTCCTTTCCTGTACTACAAGTAAACTTTCTTTAATCTATTTTTGCGCTTTAGAGATACCAACTCTCTTCACTGTTCTTTATAATTTTCTTTTAAAAACTGTAATATATCATGCTGTTCTTTAACAACCTGCATTTTCCTGTAGTAGTTCATTTTCCCATGTTTATTTCATTAAGGCTTAGATTACTAAAAACCTAGCATAAAATATTAAGTACCAATAATTGAATTTCTGATAAATTTTTTGAAGTATAGAAAATAACTTACTAATCAACTATCTCCATTTTTAGATATTTGTTAAAACATAGTTTGAATGTAAACCTTTGATTTACTGTTCACACATAAGTCTATTAGTATAAACCTGAAGGTTGGCCCTGTGACTCCAGCCAGCTCAGCTTTCTGGAGGAGCAGGCTAAGGACAAAGTTGGGCAACTCTTGCCCTGCAGAATCCGTAGTTGAGTGGCACCTACCAGAAGCAGGTGGCTAGGGGAGTTCCACTTCAGTTCATGGTGAAGAGTCTATTTTTTCCTAATCACAATGTAAAGAGGGATCTGAGGCAGAAAAATAAAATAAAATGAAGGACACTGATGGAGTATAAGGAAATTTGAAACAACGAATGGAGATGGATTCAAAGTAATTCACAAGTTTGAGTGCAGATCACTGTTGGTACAAACATTCAGGAGCACCAGAAAGTATAACAACAGGCTAGATATTTCAGAACCAGAGAAAAATGCTGAATATTTCAGAACCATATTTCTCAACATCGATTCAGCCAAGAAAGAATGAATGATTAAACAATTAAAGGAATGCTTTAATGAATACTAAAATTATTTTAACTGACTTTAATACTATCAAAATTTTATAATAAGGTGTAGCTGAGGACTCATGGGTGGTTCAGTTATGGCTATGATAGACCTTATTACAATTAAGTTGTGTTCAATATTATTTTATTTCAGCTGGTATTATTCTTGGCCAGTAACAGGAGTGATGGCAGGTGGGACCATGTAGCACCATGAGGTCTCAAGGAAGCACTCCGTTTTTTCCTCCCCAGAATTTATGGCTGTTAAATACATATATATATCCTAAGTGATTTTATTTATTTATTTTTAAATATATTTTATTGATTTTTTACAGAGAGGAAGGGAGAGGGTATATAGAGAGTTAGAAACATCAATGAGAGAGCAACATTGATTCAGCTGCCTCCTGCACACTCCCCACTGGGGATGTGCCTACAACCAAGGTACGTGCCCTTGACAGGAATCGAACCTGAGACCTTTCAGTCTGCAGGCCAACGCTCTATCCACTGATCCAAACCGGTCAGGGCTGACCTAAGTAATTTTAAAGGATTAGACCTGTGAGCAAATGTGCTGAAGCTAGTTTTGCATGGTTTAGAGAGTTAGTCTACATTTTTTCACAAAACATTTTGATTTGACTTTAATAAATTCATTGAAAAAACTATGAATACCAAAAATGTGCCAGGACACTTTGCTACGTGGGTGAAAACATTAATGAGTACAGTACACAAGATTTTTATCATCTTAGAATTTATATTCTAACGAGAACTTTGATCAGTACATAAGTTAACATACAAGGACATGAAATAATTTGTAATAACTATAAAAAAGAAAAATATGTGCCTTATTAGAAAACAATGTGTACAGGGATGTGTGTATGTGTACGATTACTTTGTTCAAGAGATCTATGCCAAACTAAGATTAGTTTTTTTGCTAATAATTTTTAAAATTTTAATCTTCAATTACAGTTTACATTCAACACTTTTTAAAAATATTAGATTCAGGTGCACAGCACAGAAGATAGACATTCATATAGGTTACAAAGTATTCTCTTCAATAATTCAAGTGCCCATATTGCACTTTAAATAGCTATTACAATATTAACTACTAGAGGCCCGGTGCATGAAATTCGTACACTTAGGGGGTCCCTCAGCCTAGCCTGTGCCCTCTTTTGAGCTGGGAGCCCTCGGAGGATGTCCCTCGGAAGGCCTCAGGGGGTGCTCAAACAGGGGAAACGCTGCTCAGCCAGAAGCCGGGCTCACAGCTGGCAAGTGCAGCGGAGGTGGCAGGAACCTCTCCCGCCTCCTCGGCAGCGCTAAGGGTGTCTGACTCAGCCATCAGTCAGACATCCCCCGAGGGCTCCTGGACCACAAGAGGGAACAGGCTGGGCTGAGGGACCCCTTCCCCAAGTGTATGAATATGCTGTCTGCCCCCTGGTAGTCAGTGCATGTCATAGCGAGCGGTTGAGCAGTTTTAGCATATCATTAGCATATTAAACTTTGATTGGTTGAATGGACGACCAAACGACTGGACACTTAGCATGTTAGGCTTTTATTATATAGGATATCCTCTATGCTTTACCCATCCCCTGACTATTTTTGTAACTACCAATTACTACTTCTTAATCTCATCACTTTTTTTTAACCCATCCCCTAACACCTCCTCCCGCCACCCCTCTGGTCTCCATAGTTTGTTATCTGCATCTATTTTATTTTTCTGTATTTTGTAATTTAGATTCCACATATAAGTTATATTATATTATGCCAAACTAAGTTTTAAACTGAAGTCTTTACTGTCTGATCTATGGATCTCTCATCGTGATGAACTGAACTCGTGAATAGAGATATTCCAGAATAAGTTTGCTGAGGATGACATTTCTATTTCAATAATAAATGATTATAACATACTTGGATATTTTTCATAGTATTTCTTGTTCCCAGAACAAACTGAGTAGTGGTAATAATTCATAGAAAACACAAAGTATTAATAATAATAGTGAATTATTGTGTTGAGTTTATCTAATGGTTTGAAATTCCATAAATTTCAAGTAGAAAATCATCAGGTTTTATAGTGCATGGTAAGAATGTAAAGCAAAATATTTAATTTCCTGCATGAACACAAATCTTTGCATTTAAATTACCTGAGCAACTTATTTTTTTTTGCAAATTGCTTTTTATATTTATTACTTAGATTTGAAATGGGAATGTGTAATTTTCTTAGTTGGATTTAGACTTTTTCCTCAGGAAATGGTTTGAAATATTTCCATCAATATTTAAGCTTTGCATTTGCTTCATCAGCTTTCAATTCCATGTCAGCAGTAACCTTGTCTCCCTGTTATATGAAAGAAGGAGAGAGCTTTGCAAATTCATGTATGTCCCAGAATTGCTGCAAACATGGAAAAGTCTTTTACTGATTTATAGCAGGTTTTATATCAATGCAAGAAGCCATCATTAATAGCATTATTGATAACATGTATTGTAAGTTAAATGAAAACAGAAGTTCTTCTGGATACTTACAAAAATGTTGGTAGCTTTGTAGAGTGAAGAGAATGTCATCTTTAAAAATACTGTGTAAAAAGTGAAATAAAGGTGTTACTAAAAAGTTGGCAGCAAAAGCGTATGCCTAAAATACTATTTGTTTTATGATTATGAAATTACATTTAATTTACTGAGAAGAGTGCCAACCTTAAGATGAAAGAAAATCACACTCGAGAATGAAACACAAAGAACTTCTTAAATGTTGTTGTCAAAGAGAATGCTGTTAGATGTATTACAGGTATTAGTAACAATCATATTTATTAGGCAGTCACAACACAGCAAATTCATGCTAATCATTTCACACACATCTTTTTATTGTTTTGTTAATCCTTACTCAAGAATATGTTTTAATTAATTTTTAGAGAGCATGGAAGGGAGGGAGAGAGACAGAGAAATATCGATGTGAGAGAGACACATCTATTAGTTGCCTCCCACACGGGTCCCAACCTGGGGGCCGGGTATCGATTGAGCCTGCAACTGAGGTATATGCCCTCGGTTGCAGGGACCTTTCAGTCCACAAGTGGATGCTCTATCCATTGAGCCAAAATGGCTAGGGTGCACAAGCATCTTTTACATGAGACATCTGACACCTAGAAAGGTTAGTTGGCCAATGTAAAAAGCTATTATGTGCTTGAGTCAGTAGGTAATATTGGGAGCTTTTATGTGAACATTATTTCTGCCAAAATGTGTTGGGTTTTGCTATTATAATGGCCACTAGTAGTTGTATAAGAGAACACCATCATTCTTAAGCCACATGTATTTATGGATCAAGTGATATAATATCTTCAATGAGCTCTTTGTTATAAAAGTATCTGTCTAGTTAACTCTATGCATATATGTATACACACATATAATCATACATATGTACATAATGCTCTGTGGCTATCCATTTGATTAGAAAAGAAATACCTAAACTTGTTTATTTAATAGTATTAGTTAAAATTTACCTACTACAATTATCTCTATAAACTATTATTTTGCTTTCAGTTATATATCTATGAAACATCTCATCCCCACATCCCTAATTATCTTTCAGGTTAATAGATTTCTGTATGTATTCACATAAAGAATATTTTTATATTATTATGTATTCACAAGAGGCCCGGTGCACGGATTTGTGCACATTGAAAGGAAATTAATTAGAAGGTGGCCAGCAGGGTGGAACTGGGCAAGATGGGCTGGACATGCCCTGAAACCAACCTCCCACAGTCCCTCCCAGGCCAGCCGCACATGGGGCGGCACCGGGACTGGAAGGGCGTCTGTGGAGTGAGCGGGGTCCCTCCGGTAGGTGGGGTCACTGGGCCTAGCCTGCGGGGATTGGGCTGAAACTGGCAGTCTGAAATCCCCTGAGGGGTCCCAGATTGCAAGAGGGCACTCTGCAAAGTTGCTGTCTCTCGGCAGCTTCTGTGTTGAGCGTCTGCCCCCTGGTGGTTAGTGTGTGTCATACCTACTGGCCATTCAGCCAGTTGGCCAGTGGGCTGGTCGCTTAGCCTTCTATAATAATAAAAGCATAATATGCTAATTAGACTGGACAGCTGAACGAACACGTAATATACTAATTAGACTGGATAGCTGAACGACCTTCTAGACATCTGGAAAGCCTTCTGGTGATCAGGCAGGCAGGCAAGCAGTTAGGGGTGATCAGGCAGGCAGGCAGGCAGGAAGAGGCAGATAGGGGTGATCAGGCAGGCAGGCGGAGTGGTTAGGGGCGATCAGGCAGGCAGGCAAGCAGTTAGGGGTGATCAGGCAGGCAGGCAGAGTGGTTAGGGGTGATCATCAGGAAAGCAGTTAGGAGCCAGTGGTCCCGGATTGTGAGAGAGATATCCGACTGCTGGTTTAGACCCACAGGGATTGGGCCTGAACCGGCAGTTGGATATCCCCCGAGGGGTCTCGGATTGCGAGAGGGTGCAGGCTGGGCTGAGGGACCACCCCCCTCCCCTCTGGTGCATGAATTTTGTTCACCAGGCCTCTAGTTTTTATATATAGATTTTGCTTCAATAGCTTTCTAGCAAAAAGGCTGACTCACATCTCTATATTTTGGGCCTGTGGTACTCAGTGTTACTATGCATTGGTTTCATCTAGGAACTAGATGATGTGAAGATTTTGATTCAGAAGGTCTGGCTTAGAGCCTGGATTTCTCATTTCTTCAAATACCCAGATGATGATGCCCTTACTGAAGACCACTCTGTCTAGAGGGGACCTTTACCTTCCTCTGGCACTTTTCCGAACTCATTTCCTTCCTCTGGATAAACCCACTTAGAACCCCTAATAATGAGTTTCATGAGGAAATATGAAAGAATACAATATAGGCACAACTGAATTTACCTTGGAAGAGATTAAGTAGAGAGTACTTTCCTTTTGAATAAGTTTGGGTGAGAAAACAGATTAGTATGGGGAGTGGAATGAAGTTTGCTGAAAAGAATTGTAGCAAAAATTGGAGAAGGAGCTTGAATGTTAACTATATCAAACATAGTGATATATGTGTGCAAATGTTTCTCGGGAATGTGACCCAGATCCATGCCCTTCAATAACCAGAATCTTAAATGTGTTGCTCCAGAGAGGTTTTGTAGGGTTCCAGACCTCAAAGAACATCAAATGGCTAGCAATGCCTGAGGTTCGCCTGCATCAAGTTGCTGGGAAATATTTATATCTAAAAAATTTTAATACTCATTGTATTTACCAGCTGCATTTGCAACTCTACAGCGACTACTATCTAAAATCATAGGACTCTTTGGTTTGCTTAATTTTGTTCTCTTTTATTTTAAAAAATGAACCCTGTTTCCTGTGGTTTGTTTGTTGAATTGGAAATATAATAGTGGGATCTTTGTTCTAGCATTTAGTGTACAGAAGATAAAAGCTGAAAAGGCACAAAATAGACATCTGAGCTATTGTACAAATTTGTCGGGGGTTTTTTGTTGTAGTTGTATTAGGGATGTTTGTGTCAGTCAGCTTGCGTTAGTTCTGTGGAGTTAGAGTCTTGTCTCTATAATGCTATTGTTGACAGGCTCCTATAAAGAACAAAAAATAATTAAATTATCCACTGCTCTTCAGTTTTTCTTTTCTACTTTTGGACATTTATAGGTATGTTATTTACAGTATTGTTTTATCTATTATTTATGTATGTGACTCTTCAAATTTCTATCAGACACATGCATTACCATGAAAGTATCTAGATTATATAATAATACATATCATTTGATACATTAGAGTATTCAATTCTTTTTTTTCTGACAAGGCATAGCTATTTTATCCTGAATTACTTTTAATAATAGGAAGACATAACATGACTTCAGTGACATTTGAGGGAAATATATATATTTTGATATGTCTAATAAAATAATGAATAGAACTGTCACTAGTTCCTAAAGGCAGCACACCATATAATCCTTATTAAAATGAGAGATTTTCAAGTATTTTTGCAACTATTAAGTTGATTGCTGATTTTAGAAGTGTATATTTTTAAGTCACATACCTTTTTAAATAGCATCTTTCATAATATGATTTATTTCAATAATGAAGTTTAATGAAATCAATAGGTGCATTGTTCCAGTTCAGAGGCTACAATTGAAAACAAATTTTAAAGCATATATATTAAAAAAATATATTTAAACTTTTTAAAAAATATATATTTTTACTGATTTCAGAGAGGAAGAGAGGGAGAAAGAGAAACATCAATGATGACCCACAACCCAGACATGTGCCCTGACTGGGAATCAAACAGTGACCTCCTGCTGTTTTGATTAATAAAACCTTGTAGTATAATATAGTGGTAAAAGCGGACATCCTTGTGTTGCTCCTGATATTAAACAAAAAGCTCTCAGGTTTTAACTGTTACGTATGATATTAGCTGTTGGTTTGTAATATGTGGCCTTTAGCATGTTGATACAGGTTCCTTCAATCTCCACTTTACTGAGAGTTTTAACATGCGTTGGGTGGGGCAGGGTCTCAGCAAATCACCAGGACGGGGCAGATGGTGTTTTCCAGGTGAGTGGAGAGCAGAGATTTGCTGACTGTGTATGCTGGACCGGCTCTGTTTTGGGCAGGGCTTCACAAAGGAGCAATGGAGCCTGCCAGCATTTTGTCCCAGGAGAAAGGTACCCAACATCTGCCCCTCCAGCTAGCTAATTTAGTCCCTCCCCATATGTCGTGGCACTTTTGAGCTTCTGCCCCTGTGTCAAGGCTTAGAATAAGTGAGTTTGTGAGTGGGCAAGTCAAGGCTAGAGACTCCTGCAGCTGCTTGTCTCACCTGGTCACAATCCCCACTGGTTTTCACAGGAAGATCCTATGGGGACTCTTCTTCCCAGCATTGTTGCCTGAGGCTGTGGAGCCTGCTGTGGGGCTGGGACCCCTCACTCCTCAGCGTGGACCTCCACAGCTGACATACCCTCCTGATTTTGAATCAGCACACCACGTGTGGGGCCTGCTCATTCTGCTTCTCCACTCCTCCTACCAGTCTTGATGTGGCTTCTTTATATCCTTAGTTAGAGGACTTCTGTTCAGCTAGTCATTATGTGGTTCTCAATGATGGTTATTCTATAATTTAGTTTAATTTTTTTTTTAAATATTTTTTTTTTATTGATTTCAGACAGGAAGAGAGATGGAGAGAGAGATTCATTGATCAGCTGCCTCCTGCATGCCCCACACTGGGCAAGCCCACAACCTGGGCATGTGTCCTAACCTGGAGTTGAACTGTGACCTCCTGGTTCATAGGTTAATGCTCAACCACTGAGCCACGCTGGTTGGGCTATCATTTAGTTTAATTTTGATGTGGTTGTGGGAGCAGGCAAGTTGTCAAAGCACTTACTCCTTGACCCTGCTCACTGTGCCAACTGTGGGAGCACAGGTCCTTCTCGGACGCTGGGTGTTACACGGAGAAGATATGAGAAGTCATAGGTATATAGGAGAGTCTTTATTGCAGACCAAGTAGCCATTGCTAACAGGAGCCATCAGATAAAACAGTTCTTCAAAGTAGCCTCATAAAGCAGTAGCCGCGAAAACATAGGAGCCAGCCACCTGCTGGTCAGTAACATATTCTTATACCAACTCAGACAAAAGAGGCTTCTTGCCAAATAGTGACATCAATATTTTGAATTATAGAAGGGTATGGCTGCGCAATGTGTACAGTGAGATTGCTGTGTCCTTGCTTTTGCACTTGCATATGGCAAATTGGCCTTGAACATCTGGCGTTCTCTGATTAGGGTTCCCACATAAGTACAGTGTTTGCCTACAGCAGCATCTTGACCAGAAGTTCTCTGGAATAATTTAAAGGAGGAAATGAATATGGTTGTACCATCTTTCAGGAGTGAGAGATTGTTGAAGCCCAGGTACTGAAATTTGTGCAAGATATGGAGAGGCACTTTCTCCTCCTAAATGAAAGAAAGAAGGTGTGGAGACAGAAGGTTTCATCTTCATGAGTTTTCCTAATGGGGATTGTAAATATCTCTACTTTGAAAATCATATAAAAAAGTGAGGAAATAATAAACCATAGTATTAATTATAAAATCCATCTATCATATTTAATTAAATAAAATGAGTAAAGGATTTTGGTTTCCATTATCAATGCGTATTTCTTATTACCTAATGTTTTATGATTTTTCTATGTTGTAAGTAGAGATAAAGCTTTAACTAGGTTTATTCTACAAATAGGAAGTATGGAAACATCAAATAGACTCTAAAAGCTCTGTAGAGCTTACCAATTAAATTAGAAAGGACATAAAACCCTTGTGTCCTAGCTAATAGAAATGTAATGATTAACAAGTTAAGACAGTGCTAAAGATATGATGTTAATAATGTGGAGTTACCTCAGTGAAATTTTCATCAGCACATGTGTCTTAAAATTTGTAAACAAATATATACAATGTGTTTTTTAATCATAAAAGGATAAACGGCTTGACATCGTACCCTTTCTGATTTTATTATACTCCAATTGAATTAAAATTGATGCAGAAATACTCCTATAGCTCTAGTCAGTTTAACTCAGTAGATGGAGCATTGGACTACGGACTGAAGAGTCCTGGGTTCAATTCTGGTCAAGGGCATGTTTGGTTGCAGGCTCAATCCCTGGCCCCGGTCGGGGGCATGCGGGAGGCAACTAATTGATGTGTCTCTCTCACATCCATGGTTCCTTCTCTGTATCTCTCCCCTTCACTTCCAATCTCTTTAAAAGTCAATGGAAAAATATCCTAGGGTAATAAAAGAAAAAGAGAAATACACACATATATTTATGAATACAAAAATGTTTTATTTTTATAAAATATTTTTTCTTTAACCTAAATGTAAAAAATTCTAAAGTCATAAAGTTAATTCCTATTGAAATTATTAATGAATTTGGTTTACATTCTATCTAGAAAGAGAGTACACTCAATGTTGTTATCGAGTAGGATACTTTTTTCCACTCTGGAATTCAGCATTCCTGTACTTTGTCCCGAGATGGGTTCACTTAGGTAAAATCTTAGCAGATCACTTTTCCTAGAAAGTTATTAACCTCACAAGGTATTAATGGTTACTGTCATCTAAACACAAATCTTTTTTTGTAAATTTATTTGCTTGAACAGTGTCTGTAGCATGGTAGGCCTTCAATAAATAAATGAATATATTCTTTGTCTACCAAAACAAAGCATCTGGCTTAATACAATCATTTTAGGTAGTATTATCTAATTGAAATGAAGAAAACGGGTGTGTGTGTGTATAGGAATGAAGATAATAGTTGGAGTAGATTTTAAGGACTTTGTACTTTATTGTTCAAATAGAGAAGGATCTCAGATGATTTTAAACATCTGAGGTTTCTACCTTTAGTGAGAAGACAGATAGTGAAGCCATTGACACAAATTCTTGGGAATAGGTGAGGTAGTGTTTGTAGGTTAGAAGAGTGTACTTTTTATAGTTTGAATTTGATATTCCCAAGAGATGACCAAAAGATAAGTTCAAATAGTAACATGAGCATTAAACTCAAGGGGGATGGCTATCAGCTATAGATAAAACTGGGCAAGGAAGATTCAGAATTATATTTTGTGAATAATTTTAACTAGAGTGTTGATTTTTTCTAATAGAGTGCATCTTTATGTCAATTTACTAATGTGACTCACTGAAACATTTTTCTCTGAATAGATATCATACAAAAGTCCAGTTTTTTAGAGCCACTATAACAAATACCTTTAAAAGTTGTAATAATAATTTATTTTTAAGGAAATGAAGTATGGATATAAAAATAACATCCTTTGTTTTCAGCTAGACTGAATTCATCAAACAAAATTACTTCATTGTATTAATGGATATGCAAATGTTTTATACACACATGTATACCCACTCATCCCCTTATCCTCCATCCTATATAATAGAAGTGTAATATGGTAAGTGTCCGACTGATCAGTCGACCGTTCGACTGCTTGAACAGTGGCTATGATGTGCACTGACCACCAGGGGGCAGACGCTCCAACCAGTAGGTTAGCTTGCTGCTGGGGTCTGGCTGATCGGGACTGGGTGAGAGGGCCAGACATGCCCTAGATCCCTCCCACAATCCCTCCCCAGCTGGCCCCCATCGGCCCGGATTGGGACTGGGTGAGATGGCCCTGATTGGCCCCAATCACCGGCCAGGCTGAGGGACCCCACCTGTGCATGAATTTATGCACCAGGCCTCTAGTATATATATGTATATATATATTCAGACCATATCTATATTTTTACACTAATCAGGGTTCAATAAATCAAAAGATTAAGTATTTAGTTAGGGTTACTTTGCTATCATGTTATCTTAGTGTTTCATAGAATCACTAGAGGCCAGATGCATGAAATTTGTGCAAGGGGCTTGGCCTTCGCACCCGCAGCCAGTGCCTGGTACCGGTCCCAATCGCTTGGCACCATCAGCAGGTGGGAGTGGCGGCTGCCAGCCTTGATCGCCCCTGAGGGCTTCTCCACCTCCCCCTGCTCCTGAGGGGTGATCGGAGCAGCAGCTGCAGCTCGCACCCACTGACGGCACCAGCCCCACTCACACCCACTTCTGGCGCTGGCCCCAATCACTCTGCACCTTCAGCAGGTGCGAGCGGGGCCTGCGCTGTCAGTGCGTGGGAGTGGTGGCAGGACTGCAGGCAGAGAGGGGACTGGGGGCTGTGGCGGGAGGGGCTGGCGGGGGCATGGAGGATGGACCGAGACCCATCCCTTTGCCCACCACAGCCTCACAGCCCACAGTTCCCTTCAAGGTGCATGGATTCGTGCACTGTGCCCCTAGTCCAGGGGTGGGCAAACTTTTTGACTCGAGGGCCACAATGGGTTCTTAAACTGGACCGGAGGGCCGGAACAAAAGCATGGATGGAGTGTTTGTGTGAACTAATATAAATTCAAAGTAAACATCATTACATAAAAGGGTACGGTCTTTTTTTTTTTTCAGTTTTATTCATTTCAAACGGGCCGGATCCGGCCCGCGGGCCGTAGTTTGCCCACGGCTGCCCTAGTCTTATTATAAAATAGAGATGAATATGATAAAACTGGCCAGACTTTATTGTAAGAACCCCATGTGTTCTTATTCTGGTTTAGAAAATCATTAAGCTTACTATCACCTTGAACTGAATATTATTCTTCATTCCTAACAGTGCATGGACATAAATAATGATTCACAATAGGTGGAGGATTCATTAATAAAAGATTTTTGGTTGTGGGCTACAGGTAGAGAGCTCTGCTTCACTGAAGCAGTCATATCTGTCTTTTTATGTCCTTAGCATTCAGCATGTAGTCTCAGAGAGAGCAGAGAATTACCATAATCAGATTTCAATTTTTATCTTGTGCCTCTTAAAGAATCTGTCCAGATATTATTAACTACACTAGAGGCCCGGTGCACCAAATTTGTGCATGGGTAGGGTCCCTAGGCCTGTTCAGCGATCAGGGATGATCTGTGGGGTGATAAGGGGCCCCCTTGCTGGCACCTGCCTTGGCTGGCCTGGGGCCTGCGGGCTGGGGGAAGCTCCTGTGTTCAGAGTCTGCCCCCTGGTGGTCAGTGCGCATCATAGCGACTGGCCATTCCGCCGTTCGGTTGATTTGCATATTAGGCTTTTACTATATAGGATAGTGAACCTGTTGGTAGTTATATCTGTAAATAAGGTGTACTTTTAAAAAAATTGATTTCAAAGAGCAAGGAAGAGGGAAAGAGAGATAGAAACATCAATATGAGAATCATCGCTTGACTGCCTCCTGCATGCCCCCTACTGGGGATTGAGCCTGAAACCCTGGCATGTGACCTCCTGGTTCATAGGTTGATTATTGACCACTGACTCACACCGGCTGGGTGATAAGGTGTATTTTTGTACTCAAACTTATCTGTCTTTATTACATGTGTGCATTCTTTCTATTAACAAACTTTTTTTGTTTTATGTCCCACAATGTAAGTTCAGTCAATATACTAAATGGGATTAATTATATGTAATTATTTTTTTCCATAAAGATAATACCAATCTTTGAAGTAGAGATGTAGGATAATACATCACCATAGTAATAGTGCTAGTATTATAAAGTATTATTATGAACATCTTCATACAAAAAATTGACAACCTAGATGAAATGGCAGACATAATCTCTTCCATCAAGAGGTGAATCTTACTTCACTAGCCCGTGAATCTGGATTGGCCATGTGATTTGCCTATTAGACCAAAAGGACTTCAGTAAGAGTGAGAAGGCAGATGCCTGAAAAATGTTGCACATTGAGGCTATTTTGTTGTTGGATATAGAAAACTTAGACCATCATGTGAAAAATCTAGGGCCTGCTAGAGGGTGAGAAGACAAGTGGAGGAAAACTAATGCATATTGGACAATAATAAGTTTGACAACTGCCATACATGAGAAAAAAGACACATTAAATCATCCAGTGAACTCATGACCCAGCAGCTGATAATATATACAGGGAAGGTTTACAGTTGTTCATATGAAAAATAAGGCAATAATTAATCTACACTAATAAAAACCCCAGTGGGTTGTAACGGCCATTAACAACCAAAGACCAGGTCACCAGGGAGGGGGCTTGATGGGGTCCTGGCGGGAT
>NW_005871048.1:21097754-21144209 GCF_000147115.1 Myotis lucifugus
CTCACGCTGGGTCAGGGTCTTGTGTGATTTTGCGTGCTGGGCATCTAGTAAATAATAATAGAATAAACTCTGTTTCATGTACTCACAATGTAAATATATTTTTGCTCCATCCTGTACATATGAAAGGGTACATTAGAACCAATCCAAGATCATGTAGATTATAAAACCTCCCAATTAAATGCAAAATTATGAGATAATTTAAATACTTGTTATTTTAAACCACTAAGTTTTGGGGTCATTTGGTATAAATAAATAGCTAATTAATATAACAATGTGTTTTTTTAATTTGATATTCTTTAAAATAAAAAAGGACAAAATCTGGCATACTTATAAATTATTACTTGTCACTATTTGCTTAAATTTTTATTTTGCATCATTTTTGTCTCCAAAATGGAGTTCTGTCACCCTGTTGTTTTGTTTTGTTTTTTTGAGTTTTTTTATTTTTTATTTTTATTTTTTAAATTAAATCTTTATTGTTCAGATTATTACAGTTGTTCCTCTCCCCCCCCCCCCATGGCTCCCCTCCACCCGGTTCCCACACCACCCCCCCCCCCCCCCGGACTGTCCTCATCCATAGGTGTACGATTTTTGTCCAGTCTCTTCCCGCACCCCCCACACCCCTTTCCCCCTCGAGAATAGTCAGTCCATTCCCTTTCTATGCCCCTGATTCTATTATATTCACCAGTTTATTCTGTTCATCAGATTATTTATTCACTTAATTTTTTGTGTATTTGTTGTTCATAATTTGTATCTTTACCTTTTTCTTCTTCTTCCCCTTCTTAAAGGATACCTTTCAGCATTTCATATAATACTGGGTTGGTGGTGATGAACTCCTTTAGCTTTTTCTTATCTGTGAAGCTCTTTATCTGACCTTCAATTCTGAATGATAGCTTTGCTGGATAAAGTAATCTTGGTTGTAGGTTCTTGGTATTCATCACTTTGAATATTTCTTGCCATTCCCTTCTGGCCTGCATAGTTTCTGTTGAGAAATCAGATGACAGTCATATGGGTACTCCCTTGTAGGTAACTGACTTTTTTTCTCTTACTGCTTTTATGATTCTCTCTTTGTCTTTTGCTCTTGGCATTTTAATTATGATGTGTCTTGGTGTGGTCCTCTTTGGGTTCCTTTTGTTTGGGGTTCTATGCGCTTCCTGGACTTGGAAGTCTATTTCTTTCACCAGGTAGGGGAAGTTTTCTGTCATTATTTCTTCAAATAGGTTTTCAATATCTTGCTCTCTCTCTTCTTCTGGCACCCCCATAGTTCGGATGTTGGTACATTTGAAGTTGTCCCAGAGGCTCCTTACACTATCTTCATATTTTTAGATTCTTTTTTCTTTTTGTTTTTCTGGTTGGGTGTTTTTTGCTTCTTTGTATTTCAAATCTTTGACTTGATTTTTGCGATTCTCTAGCCTGCTGTTGGGACTCTGTATAATATTCTTTATTTCAGTCAGTGTATGCTTAATTTCTAGTTGGTCCTTTTTCATATCCTCGAGGGTCTCACTAGATTTCTCGAGTCTCACTAAATTTATCAGTGGTTTCTAGAAAATTCTTGAAAAACCTTATAACCGTGGTTTTGAACTCTATATCCTGTAGTTTGCTTTCCTCCATTTCTGTCATTTGTGACCTGTTTCTTTGTCTCTGCATTTTTTATGCTTCCCTGTGTTGATAGAGTGGTTTTCTGTGCTAGGTTTCCTATAGGGCCCAGTGGCTCAGCCTCCCCAATTACCTGAAGTGGACACTCTTGGTGCACCCCTCTGTGGGCTTTGTGCACAGTCTTGTTGTAGTTAAGCCTTGATTGTTGTAGGTATCACTGGGAGGAATTGACCTCCTGGCCAATTGGCTGTGAGAATCAGCTGTGTCTACAGTGGGAGAACTTCTGTGCTGGAGAAACCTTCTGGGGCAAGACTTGCTTCAGTGGGGCTTTGGTGCTTATTGAGTCTGCCTCCTGAGTGTGTCCCTTATGGATCTGAGAAGTTGTAATCTGGATGGTCCCACTCTGACCACTGGGTACACTGGCTCTTGGATCTCTAAGGAGGTGCTAATTTAGCCTCTGACTGAGGCTACTCAGCAGGAGCTATGGAGAGATCTGCAGATTCCTCTTCTTTGTTTGGGGTTTGGAGGTGCCTAGATGAGGCCCAGCTGTGAAGCAATGCAAGCTGCTATGGGGCCTTGGGCCTTCTTTTGGATGTTCTGGGTCTCTCTGACCCAGCTGCAGTTTGTTAGGTAATTTTCAGATTGTAAAGGGCCAGGCCTTTCATATGCAAAAGCCTCTGTGCACAGCTTGCGTGGGGCGGGGTCTCAGGGAATCAACAGGGAGGAACAAACAGCTATGGCTGATCCTCAGCCCTGCCCTAAGAGGCCTGGGTCTCAGTGTCCCAGTAATCGCTGCAAGCACCTCTGAGAGAAAGCCGCCCTCGAGTTCCGACCGATGCCAGACAGTTCAGTTTCTCCCTGTATGAGTCTGGGTCCCCAGAGACTCGCCCGGAACTGGAGTTCAGAGCAGTCGGGAGCTTGAGACTCCTTCCCAATTGAAAAAGACAACGGTGTCCTCAGTTGCCAGCCCTTTCCATGTGCTCCTCCGTACCTCTGAGTCTTCCGCACCTCCTCTGAGTCTCAGTGTGCTTTTCTCTTTCCTTCTAGTTGTAGAATTTCCACTCAGCCAGCCTTCCTGTGGTTCTGGATGATGTCCGTTTTGTCTTTTAGTTGTATTTTTGAAGTGGTTGTGCGAGGCAGCAATTTCCGGTGTTTACCTATGCCGCCATCTTGGTTTCCTCTGTCACCCTGTTTTTGTAAGCTGTGGGAAATAGTGTAGTGTACAAAGTGGTGAAGAGACTGGATTCAGAGTTTCTGTCCAGATCCAGCACCTACCAACTTGGTAAATTTAGACATGTTAGCAAAGCTCTCTGTAGCTGTTTTCTCATTTGTATGAAGAAAGTAATAATTTAGCTAAGTTTACTACGCTATATTAAATATATGTTAATATATTTAAGATTCTATATTTATTTTTAATTTTTTAAATTGCTGTAGTTTATTAATTTAATTAAATGGTTAAATTATAACCCTAAATACTTTGTAACAATTTGCCAATATCTTTTCTATCATCAAGTACAGTTCCATTGGTGAGAGATTAGCTCAACGACAGCTTAGTTTTAGTTTGTTATTTGGCAGGTAGGAGAAAATTGATAATATGTGAGAAAGCAGGCAGGAAAAAGAATGTATAATTTAAAAATATTTGTTTCTATATTTAAAGTGCTTAGGACAGTAATCACTCAGTAATTATAATTAACTAGAGGCCTGGTGCATGAAATTCGTGCACTGGGGGAGGGGGGGAATCCCTCAGCCCGGCCTGTGACCTTGCTCAGTCCGGGAGCCCTGGGAGGAGCGGGCCTAAGCCGGACATCCTTAGTGTTGCCACAGAGGTGGGAGAGGCTCCCGCCACCGCTGCTGTGCTTGCCAGCCATGAGGTCGGCTTCTGGCTGAGTGGCGCTCCCTCTGTGGGAGCACACTGACCACCAGGGGGCAGCTCCTTCACGTCATAGCGACTGGTTGTTCCGCTGTAAGGTTGAAACCGGCTCTCTGACATCCCCCGAGGGGTCCCAGATTGCGAGAGGGCATAGGCCAGACTGAGGGACCTCATCAGTGCATGATTGGGGCTGAAGAGGGACGTCGGAGGTTGGCCAGCAAGGAAGAGACTGTGGGAGGGCTCCAGGGCATGTCTGGCCCATCTAGTTCAGTCTCAATTGGCCAGACCTCAGCAGCAAGCTACAGTACCAATCGGAGAATATGCCCCCTGGTGGTCAGTGCATGTAATAGCGACTGGTCGACCAGTCGATTGTCTGCTTCCTGGTGGTCAGTGCACGTCATAGCGACTGGTTGACCAGTTGACTGACTGTCCCCTGGTTGTCAGTGTATTTCATAGCAAGCGGTTGAGCGGCCTTAGAGGTTGGCCAGCATATTACGCTTTGATTGGTTGAATGGACGACCAGACAACTGGACACTTAGCATAGGCTTTTATTATATAGTATTGGTTTCATCATTATTCTTCAAAGAAAGTGCTGGTAAGGTTGATAGACTTGTCATCAGTGCCTAGCAAATGCACTCAGAGATAACAAAATGTTATTAAGCCTGGCTGATATGCTCAGTGGTTGCATGTGGACCTGAGCCAGGAGGTCATGGTTTGATTTCTGGTCAGGGCACATGCCTGGGTTACGGGCTTGAACCCCAGTGGGGTGTGTACAGGAGGCAGCTGATCAATGATTCTCTCTCATCATTGATGTTTCTATTTCTCCCTCTTCCTTCTCTCTAAAATCAATAAAAATATATTTTAAAAATATTAAGTATATTTCCTTTTATAAGCATCACACCAAAAGGACCCTTAAAAAACACTGAAGCTCACTATAACTCTACCATTCTGATTTATCAAATACCTTTATTTTTTCTGAGTTTCTTTTCAAATCTGTTTCATACCCATGGAATTACATATTTTGTTTAATTCCAACTTATTAACTCTAAATAAATTATATATTTCCCATTAAGTTTTTATTATTATAATTTTAATAGCTGAATAGGATTTATCTAGTGGAGTCATAATTTACATGACTTCTTATTCTTTTCATTAGTTTTTCATCATTTTTTAAAGTGAGTAAATGAAATATTTATGCTGAACTTTTTCTTTCTATTAAGTTTTTTGATATGATAGTACACTGAGTTGATTTTTTTATTGATTTAGACTTACAATGAGAATTGTCTCTTCGAGAATAATTACAAAATGAAAAGCAACAACTTTAAATGAACAACCTATGTTTGAAATAGCAAATTCAAATAAAAATATCTACCAATAATATTTTTTACAATAATCTATAATAATAAAAGTGTAATATGCTAATTAGACTGGATAGCCAAACGACCTTCCGGACGTCATTCCGGATGTCCTTCTGGACGAAGCCGCCATGGCAGGGGCCGAGACAGGTGGTTAGGGGCAATCAGGCAGGCAGGCGAGTGGTTAGGGGCGTTGAGGCAGGCAGGTAGAGTGGTTAGGGGCGATCAGGCAGGCAGGCAGAAGCACTTAAGGGCGATCAGGCAGGCAAGCAGTTAGTGGTGATTAGGCAGGCAGAGTGGTTAGGGACAATCAGGCAGGCAGGCAAGCAGGTAGGAGCCAGCGGTCCCAGATTGTGAGAGGGATGTCTGACTGCCACAGGGATCGGGCCTAAACTGGCAGTCAGACATCCCTTGAGGGGTCCTGGATTAAGAGAGGGTGCAGGCCAGGCTGAGGGACTCCCCCTCCCGTGCATGAATTTCATGCACTGGGCCTCTAGTTTGTTTTATAAAAGAAGAAATAGTACTTATAGAATACTGAAAAAAATGCATGCATCATTAAAATGAAGCAATCTTAATTAAAATTTGATTACTTGAAGCTGGTTAAATGTTTTTAAGATATAGAAATTAATCAACTAAAATGTAACAGAAATCCTTCTATTTTTATGCAATGGAAAATGCTAGTGTTCTCTAATATATAAATTTTCTCTCCTCTGGATCTATAGAAAATATATTTTTCTATTTCTTGATGGTAAGCCAGAAACAGATAATTTTGTGCAATAGGTTGTGAGAAGTGGTGAGCTTTACTTCTGGGATAAAACTTTTAGCACTAGGAGTGTCTCTTTTCTTCCCATGTTGCAATGAACTAGGTGACCTCATGTTCCAGATGAAAATACAAGGCTACCCCCCACAGCCTGAGTCTTGATTGTGTGGGACAGAGCCCCCCAGGACATGCACGACATGGGTAGAGAAAATGCAAAATAAATATTTGTTCTCTTTGAATAGATGGTCACCTCCCAGTTCTTTTTGTTCCTTAGCATTTTCATACTTGAAAATGTCAAATATAATACACATTTTATATGCAGCTATATAAGACTCACAGAAGAGTTTCAATAACAGAATAACATAGTATCATTTCACATTGGTAGAATTAAGGCTCCACCTCCCCATTTTATATATTTCTGAAATATTTACATTGATTTCATAATAAAAATGTAGTTGCCATTCATAAGAAAGTGTGATGAAATATTATTTTATTCATAAAGTGTCTCCCTTTTAATAAAAGAAAATAGTTCCTTGCTGATAACCAATGGTTAAAACTATAACACATTCTGAAGACTTTGAAATGAATGTTGGAATATGGATGATGACAATATTTCAAAGCAAGAATATATTCCAATAAATTATAAAAATTGCAAGTCAATTACCTAAAAAAAGAAAAAAACCCTATGTTTTGTAATTTAGAAATATAATTGTCAGGAAATATGCAATTGATTTCAATTTTATCTCTCATAACCATATAGACTCAATTATATTGTTTTCCATTATAGAAGACTAATTAGTTTCACACAAACTGGCATGTGTTCAGTGCAGGTATCATAATTGGGATTTCAACTTGCAATTTCTAAGTGTTTGTTCTTTGATTCACTGCTTTATGCTGGATTATTTTAGATAAGCTTTATTTTTTTAATCCTCACCTGAGGATGTTTTTTAGTTGATTCTAGAGAAAAAGGGAGAGGGGGAGAGAGAGAAAAACATAGATGAGAGAGAGAAGTATCGATTGGTTATCTTCCAGATGTGCTCCAAATGGGGATCGAACCCTCAACCTGGGTATGTGCCCTAACTGGGAACCTAACCCATGATTCTTCGGTGTATGGGACGACACTCTAACCAACTGAGTCACACCAGCCAAGGCTTAGACACAACTTTTGAAGAAATAATTCTGAAATAATTATTTCACTCTTCAAACTGTATTTTTGTTTAATGAAAGAGAAAACAAAGTGTTTTCATAAGAACATTTAAACACTCAAAATATAAATAAGGGAAAAAAATCTACTCAGATCTAGGATAATTTTTAAAAAATCTTTCCCATCCTATATATTTTCACCATCTTTGTTGTGTTTTGCCCCAGAAACCTTCCTACTAAGCTACAACTTATTTTTTGACTGACACAAAATATTTATTAGTTTCTAACAAAAAGGTGTACATAGGACTATCAGAAAGACTAATAGAGAAATTCAAATTTGTCTGAAAACCAACTTTAGTCAGGAAGCCTTCTTCATGGACAAATAAGTGGTTAAACATATAAATCCTAAGTACATCACAGTGTTTCCCCCGTTTTGGTCATGGACTATTCCAGGAAGATTTAATTATATAACTTAATTATAATTTTATGTTTTGAACAAAGATTATTTGATAATAAAATATATAAAACAAGACAAATGAATAAAATAAAACACATGGCAGAACAGAGTGAATGAGGAGGAAAATAGTAAGTTGGTGAATGTTTCATTAGGCAATAACTTACCTCCCTGATTGGTACATTGCTAAATTGGATACTATTAATGTGAATAAAGTGTGTCTAATGGGATATTAAAGCATAATGATGCTTTCTTGTGTTCATATAGGTTTAAATCTAGTTTGGTAGAGAACAAGGAGACAAAGCAGCTAATAAATATATGCAGTAACTGATAAGGCCACAGAAAAGCTAAGAAAAAGTCATCCCTGGAGAGAGAAGTAACTACGATATGAACTGAGTTAGTTCATTTGTGCCCTTTTCCCACAGCTGATGATAAAATCAACCCTTTTATAAATAATCTTAATCATGAATTTAGGTATCAGCTATAAATAGCTTCTTTTCTGAGTTAACATATTTAAGGCTCAAGTATGCATAGATATTTCCATATGAGTCAATATATGCACATGGCAAATGGATGATATTTGAGTTAAGATAGGTTCACCTTTTCTGACATAGCATAAATCTGAAAATACTTAGTTTTCACTAATTAAAGCTCTGGAAGTATTCCTTTCTGAATAAATAAATTAATCAATTCAACTAATTAGAGCAGGTATTATATGAAAGATTTTTTGGTATAATAAATGTCACTTGAGCTTGCTTAACTATTTTTGCTAATTAAACTAAATTTAGTGTTATAGTTTTTATTTTTTATTTTTATAATTTGAAACCAACCCAGTTAGAAATGTTAGTTCAGGTGCAAGTATCAAATTCTTACACAGTGAAAATTAAATATCAAAAACTGTATTATTAAGGGTAAGAAAGTAAAGCTCTGAGATTAAAAAGACATACAGGAAATCCTGGAGCCTTTGCATTTCTACTACACTAGGAAAATGTGTATTGGATTTTAAATGGTGCTCTGCTAAATTCACACAGCAATCATGATTTATTTTATTTTTAATTTTAAAAACTTATAACTGAAAATGGCAAGAAAATATCTTTGAGAAAATCTTCCAATGCAGTATTTTGCAGCAACTGACACATATCCTGAATTTTTAAATTTTAAAAACACAGACAATGAAGCGATCCCCACATGTTATTTACAGTTCAACATATAATTATTGTTTTCTGAACTAACTGGAATATATGTTAGACCTTAAACACTCCTTTCAACAGAGCTGGCTACATAGCAGAATGTTTACCGTTCAAAGCCAATATTTTATATTTTCTGCAGCATTTGTAAGAGAGCATGGACTTAAACTTTTCTTTGCTCCCAGCTACCATTTTCATAACTGCAAAATCAGATCTTGAGTCAAGAAGGGGAAACTCTGAGCAGCAAGGAGTGCATTATTTTGATCTGATGAAGATTGATTTAGTCCCACCACTAACCAAATCTGGAAGGAAATAAAATCAGATATTTTATTGGAGAGATTTGAGTACCTGATTCTTTTGAAATGCTTAATCTAGAGCTCCCACGGGGAAAAAAAAAGAAATTCATTATGTTTCCATAATAAAATTTCCTGAATCATATATGTAGGTCAACTTAAATTTTTTTGGAACTGAGGAGAATTCTCTCAGTTTCCAATCTTTAGTTGTGAAGTGTTGTTCCATCCTTTACTTCCAATAAAAAGTATCCATTCCTGTATTATCTTTCAAAAGATGGATAATGAGTATATTTCAAAGGATGTATAATAAATTAATTTCCCTCATTATATTCAGAAATGTATTTTCCCATTGTGAGTACTTTTAATTTAGTCAGTAATCATTATTTATTTTCTTTATGATGGTGGAATTGTAGCATTTTGAACTGTGTGTTTTATAAAGCATAATTATCCTTTTATAAATGGGGAATTAGTCTTTCCTTGTTATTCTCACAGTGGTACTTGACCTTGAGGGGACTTTAATTTTCCCTTTCTTAAGAATTACTGGAAAATGGATCTTCTTCCCTAGAATTGTAGCACATCTATAAATGTGGCCTAACAGTGGAGTTTATAGCATGCAGTCCTTCTGTTTAGGGTCTCTGTGTTCCTAAATTTACCCTTGTGCTGCTTTCTTACATGTGAAATAAAGTGACTGGGCCAGACTGTTGAGTTTTAGTTTTAGTTTAATATACTTTTATGAAACAAAATCTGCCTCCCTTTGTTTCCCTGATCCAGAGTCACATCTGCCAACTCCAGGGATCTGTCACATGAGCCATGGAATAGTGACCCGAGAAGGACTCCAAGATCCTTCTTAGCTAAAAAAAAAATCTATGATAATTTTTAATTGAGGATAACGAAAAAATTTCAGAACTTTTCAGGGCTTCGCCCTGTTTTCTTTTCCTAGAATGTCTTTATTCATGCCAACACACTGGGAAGTTCTTCCAGAACCTATCCTTGGAGTTCAAACTCAATGCCCTTCTTGCAGAAAACGCCATTGTCCTCTAACTAGTCTCTGCAGTCCTTGTACTTCTCTGATCTGTCATTGGTGTTGTCTATCCCAAAATGTTTGTTTAGTGGAATGGCTGAGGGGGAAACAAAAGAAGTAGACCCAAATCAGCACTTTGATTAAAGGCCTTGTTACTAGAAGAATCAAGTGAAATAAAGAATACAAAAAGAATTTTATTAACATTCACTAAATTCATTTTATTACAGAGTTTAGTCACTAAATCATTTATGAACTGCTGGTCTTCAAAGCTTCTGTCATCAATACTAAACTCTGCTTGATGTTATACCATTTATTTCATACTATATTTTTTTGGTAGTGGTAAAAATATATCAGGTGCTTTTTTACTATTTTTAAATGTTCTCTTTTTTTAACAAATGTATTGGGGTGACACTAATTAATAATATTATATAGGTTTCAAGTATACATTTCTGATACATGATCTTCATGTTGCACTGTGTGCCTTTTTTAATGTACTACTTCAAGCTTCACTCATCAGCCCTACTCAGATAGTGGATTAGCCCTCAGAGAGAAAAACAGGAAAATTTTCACTACAGAGAGTACAAGAGGTGCCTTTCTGGATTAAGACATCAGCTACATCAAGAAAACGCATGCCTCAGAAATGTGAACTGGAATAAAAGTCAATCTTTGCAACATTCTCCCTTATCTGCCTACTATTTCTGGCTGCCAGATAGCTTTGGGCAATTGAGCATGCTTGAATTCCTGAGCTTATTTCTCTGAAATACATATCATAGAAAAGTCCTACGTTTAGGAACCTAGAATTTGCTCTCTGATATGATAGAAAAAAAAAAAGATACCCCCGGAGAGAACCAATTCTAAGTCAGCTGCTTTACAGTAAGGACAATAAGGAAGTATTATGCAACAAAATTAACATGTATACATCATGAAACAAAATTAATGTGCATACATCACAACACCACAGTTACATTTGTCATAAACAATGTGTTTTAGGATGATAAATATTAATAAATTGTGTATATAAATATCTATACATTGTTGAATAGAGAAACCCAACCTGATTTATCTTTAGGAAATCCAATGATGCTAAGTACATAAATAATGAAAATGTTTGTTAAAGGTAGTGAAGGAGAACCTGGTGTTTCAGTATAAAAAGTATTTTTTCTTGTTATAGTATAAGGGGTGTACATTGCATTCAAAGGTTTAGATTATTTTATATATTTATTAAGATTCAGCCCTGGTCAGTGTTCTCAGTGGTTAGAGCAACAGCCCTCACACCGAAGGGTCTCAGGTTTGATTCCTGATCAAGGGCAGTTACCTGGGTTGCAGGTTGGACCCCTGGAGCCTGGTCAGGGTGTGTGCAGGAGGCAACCAGAAACCAGTCAATGCGTCTATCTCACATTGATGTTTCTCTCTCTCTCTCTTTCTCTCCTTCCTTCCTTCCTCCTCCCTCCTCTCCATTCTCTCTAAAATCAATGAAAAAAAATATTCTCTGGTGAGGATTAACAGCAACAAGATTCAAAGGAAATTGGTTTTCTTCTGGAGAAGAAAGTTAAATACTCTTGAATAAAACCTCCCAATGATTCTTTCACACAGATGCTGAAATAAACAAAAATGTTTTAAGACTGTGATTCATACCTCACATCACCTACAAAATAGACTTACTACAAGACTTATCCTATAGAAAATCTACAACAAAATATAGAAACAAATCCTTGTGATATTGTCAAGAATTCTCAAATTATAACTTTATGAAGAAAAAATGATAAATTGGACTATAAGAAATTTTAAAAACTTCTGTTCTTTAAAGGACACTAAAGTAAATGAAAAGACCAGCCACAGACTGAGAGAAAATAGTTGCAAAACATAATATTCTGAAATGAAAACCATCAAAAGCTCTCCCAAAACTCTCCCAATGCAACAATAAACAAACAGAACACTGAATCAAAAAATGGGCACAGATTGGAACACACTCATTAACAAAGAAGTTTTGATTGGTATTTCCCTATTGCCTAATAATGTGGAGCACCTGTCTGTGCTTATTGTTCATCTGTATATTCTTTTTGGTGAAACCTCTGTTCACGTGTTTTGCCCATTTTCTAAATGAATTGATTGTTTTTGAAATGATGAGTTTTGAGAGTTCTCCATGTACTAAGTACTAGACCTCTTTTGGATTGCAAGCACTTCTTACCAGATTGTATTTTGTCTTTTCATCCTCTTCAGTGGGTCTTTCACAAAGTCAATGTTTTAAATTTTATAAGCCCAGTGTATCATTTTTCCCCCATTTCTGGATTGTGTTTTTGTGTGTCAAGTCTAAGAAATCTTTATCTAACCCTAGATCTTGAAGATATTCTCCTGTTAAGAAGAGGTTGTTTTCGTGTTAATATTTTGTTGGAGGAGGGTGATTATTGTCAAAAAGATGTTTAGTTTTGATTCTTTAGCCAGAGGGAAACATTTTCCCCCTGGAGATTTTGTATCTGTGCAGGTGAAGTTGCAGGCTGAATGTTATGCAGTGCTGTGTCATGTGCATATGGGAGGCAGAAGGAAAAACCAAGGAACTCACCACCAATTCCTTAAATCCTGCAGTCCCTGGGCAGAGCACATGTTCTCTCTGCCTTTGAGAGACTCCCTATGCTTGTTTGTTGTATGCCCATGAGTTTTAGTTATAAGGGGAGGACCTGGGAGAAAGGTGGCTATACCATCTTGGCAAAAGCAGGAGTCATAACATAGAGAGGCCATGCAAAGCTCTGTATGTTTACTACTGATTTTATATTGCATTGAGAATTTAAGATGATTTACCCACTTTAATACTAAGAGATCAATCACTGTTGAGATTTTGTTATCAGCAGTGCAGTTATTCATTCATCCCTCGCGGTTGAGTGCTCTGTGTGTGTAAGGTGCTGTGTCAGATGCTGGGGATACAACAGTGGTAAATATGGATGGGGTGCTGTCCATGAATTTGACAGTCATATACAATCAATACCTTGTATAAATATGAGATAGAATCAAGAGTAATTGATAAGGTAAGCCCTGGCTCAGTACAGTTGGTTATAGTGTCGTCCTGATACATTAAGGTTGCAGGTTTGATCTTTAGTCAGGGCACATACAAAAAGCAACCAATGAATGCATAGATAAGTGGAGCAATAATCTCTCTCTCTCCGTCCCTCCCCCTCCCTCCCTCTCACTTTCTCTCTCTTTAAAAAAAAAAGAGTATTCAATAGGTTAGATATCTACCATTTATTGAAATCTTACCCTATACCAGGCACTGTTTTAAGACTTTGCATAGATTATGTAATAGCAAGTACAACCTGAAATAAAACATCACACTTCAAAGTTACTCTAAAAACAGAAAGAAATATTGATCAGTAAACTATACTATAGACACTTTTAAATTTTTAGTACAGTATATGTAATTAACATCTCTTTTATGAAAATACTCATCAGAATCATTCTGTATGTTTATTTACCTGAAAGGGATTTAAAATATATTTCACCATCTCTGGGTATCATTAGAAATCTTACAGAAAAAAAGAATTAATTCTTATTTTTAGGTTTGTTTTTCAAAGCAATCTTCACGCAGAAATGTGCTCCCCTCCTCCTCAATCAGGCTGCTACCTGGTGACATTGAATCAATGTATTCGGGGCTTGTGATGGATTGGGATTTTGTTGCTCTCATTTCCTCAGACTGCGATTCTTCCAGCGGTGAGCCGCTGCTCCCTTTTGCCTGTTGTGCTGTCTGTGGAGCCTGAGGGCTTTTCTGTGTTTCTGCTTCCCTGGCAGTAGCAGTCCTGTCATGCCTGTGTTGCACAGAATAGCTCTCTCCTCAGTCTTGCCCAGGACCAGGAGTACATTCCTGTTGCTAGTTACTAGATGGTAAGGTCACAGTGGGCTCAGGGGGATTCCATTCTTTTGGTTTAGCCTTAGTCTCAGACAGACTCTCTTTTGCCTGGGCCTCGAGGGTCAAGCTGTCTCAGCCACGCTGCAACCATTAGGGAATGATATCTGCCTTACATGTATGATGTATCCTGGCTAGAAGAGAATATTAGCTCATCCTTCAGCGATAGCAAACTTATGCAGGATCCTAAGCCAAGAGTTGTTCTTCCTGTCACCCAAGGATAGACGGACTTTGCTTATGTGCCTTTTCCTGAAACAGTAGACCTTTGCCCAGGCCCTTGAAGAGAGAGAAAAGATGTTTAGTTCCTCACCCAACAAATGGGTATAATTTCTACCCGTCTCCAAGAGGAAAGTAAATATATATATTGGAAAATTTGTTGAGCTGATTCCCATTATGTCCACTGTTATACCATTTCTACGTGTATATCGTGTTCACAGGCACAGTTCAGTTGGCCTAATGTCTCTCCTTCTTTTCTCCCTTTATCTCTGTCTTCACATCCTCCCATCCCCCATCTCTGTTGTTCTCTTGCTTTTATTTTAGCTCTTTCCTCTTGCTCATGCTACTTGTAATTACTTCATATATTGCTCTGATGACTCCCCCCCTTCACTAGACAACCTAGGCCACGTGTGTCAGAGGTGACACGCGAACTCATTTTTTTGGTTGATTTTTCTTTGTTAAATGGCATTTAAATATGTAAAATAAATATCAAAATTATAAGTCTTTGTTTTACTATGGTTGCAAATATCAAAAAATTTCTATATGTGACACGGCACCAGAGTTAAGTTAGGGTTTTTCAAAATGCTGACACGCCGAGCTCAAAAGGTTCGCCATCACTGGCCTAGGTTAAGGCTTCTTTCATATCTGGGAATTTAATATAAGTGGGGTTTATATGCCCAAGCTGTTCCATTCCTCCTCTTCAGAGTGGCTTCATCAATTCAATTCAGAGAAGGTAAAAGAAACTTTTCAGACACAGAAGAAAGGAGGACCAGTTTTCTCCAGAGGCATTGAGAACAGCAAAAAAGACTTTCTGGAGATGGGTTCATGCATTTGTAACACAGTGCAGCTTTTATTGTGTGCTACTTTGTCTGCTTTTCAGATAGTTTCTCTATATTATTGTCTAATTGAGGTACTTATTAAAATTTGTGAAACTGCCTGCCAGTGTGGCTCAGTGGTTGACTATTGACCCATGAACCAGGAGGTTGGGGTTCGATTTCAGGTTAGGGCACATACCCAGGTTTCAGGCTCGATCCCCAGCGTAAGGCATACAGGAGGCAGCTGATTAATGATTCTTTCTCATCATTGATGTTTCTATCTCTCCCTCTCCTTTCCTCTCTCTGAAATCAACACAAAAATTTAATATTTATATATTTCAAATTTGTGAAACTGTCCCTGTATTGTTGACCATAAAATAATTAAGCACACAATTAATAAGACTTGATTAGTTTTTAGCTTTTGGAACAGATTAAAAAATTTGGACAGTAGAATTGTACTCTTATGTAACCTAACATTATATTAGGCCCACCTCATATTTTTAAAGTACTCTGAGATTAAGAACCTTCAGCTTCAAGTATTAAAATTAAAGTTATTAGGATACTAATTTTTTCCATTTAATTATAATGAAATAGCACTGAACAAATGGCAGGGTTTGCCCAGTAAATAAAAACCTGGAACGATAATATCTTTCTGACCTTCTTACGTATCATTTGAACATCTGTCTCTGTGTTTGTGACCTACTTAGGATTACAAGGTTTGGATACCATTATATTTTGAGCCAGGTTTGAAGATGGTAAGAACATAACAGAAGATAATTACTGATTGGCATAGAGCATCATTCTATTACAAATAATTAAAAATAAGAAATGGCCACTTATCTTTATTCTAGGTTCAGTTTTGTTATAGTTTCAGGTAAGGCCAAGACCTTGGACGCATCAATTAGTTGCTATGTACTTTCACTGACTCATCTATCAAATAAGAAGTTAAACTACATGATTTGTCCACTTTCTTCTTTATTTTTAAATAAGCTACACTCATCAATCTATGACCATGTTAAAACTGATTACTTTATTAAATATTAACAGTCTATCATCTATTAATAAGAGGATTAATGAATCATTTTGGTCACCATTTTATTTGTGTCATGGTGACCATCTCTTCCTGGCTGATTTTTAACATGTGCAAGTCAATCCCACATATAGCTAGATGTATCTAGCTTTATATTTTTTTCAAATGTAAAATATTCAGATTAAATTTCTTTCTTAGTTCCCATTAGAAAATGATGACTTAATTTCTACATGTGTCTCAATTTCATTATTGACTTAGCTATCTAAATCCAATGTTAACTTACAAAGGAAGAACTAAGCTTATTGAGTTAATATTTGATAATTTTATTCTGTTTTATAATCCCCAAATAGGCATGCATGATGCATGACCAAAAAACAGGAGAGTGGTGGGCATAGGGAAGTCAGGCTGTTTCTGTCTGTCTCTCTGTCTTCCTCCACATTCTGCAAGTTGGCCTCCATTACTATAATAGGCAGCTGTGATGCTTGGTTAAACATTAGACCGTTTTTCTAAGCATAAAGCAAAAGAATGCTGAAGGCATTCTGGGTTAACATTTCTAGCCTTAATCAAAATAGAACAGTGTGAACTACTCTGTTATCCCTATACATAGGACGAGAAAGCTTACCCTGCTCTTGCTTAAAGAGTTACCCTATAAAGTTACTTTCTCACTAATAGTTAATAAATTGAATGTAAAGCAGCTTTAGATGGGATGAATATCTGTGTTTGTTTTTCTTTCTACCTACTAGTTGCTATGTTCCCTTTGTCACTGAACAAAACCCTGATTTTCCTAGGGAGCCATTCTTCCTACTCTGAACTCACTATCTGCCAGTTGACTCCAAACCCAGCATCAAGGTGCAACTGTGGCTAGAGCTAAGCCAATCAGCAGATCCCCTAGGAATAGGGATTGTTTCAGGGGGGGCTCCTGGCCCACTGTGGGCCAGCTTCCCCAAAGCCTTGATTTTGTTGGTCCTTTTTGTGAAGACAGCATCTATCTTTGCCATGTGGTAGCTGACAGAATAAGATATAGGTCTGCAGTGGTACTGCAGAAATCCTTTCCCAGGAGGCGAGTCAGCCTTTAATCTCTGATGGGAAAAAAAACCCAGAGTAAAATAGCTCAGTCATGACTGAACTTCTCACAGTGAAAAGTAAAATTTCCTTTCCTTTAAGCCACTTAAAAACAGGCACCTTATTATTTGCATGTGAAAATTCCACTCTAATATAATTCTGTCCTATATTTACCTCCATATTTCTTTACTTGTGGATTATCAGAATGAGATTGTTTTCTTACTGCTGTTAAAATTAAATTTTTCCTAATGTTGCTGTGAACTGAGAACACACAAAATATGTACATACATATAAAACCAGGTGTACCAGTTAATAATGCGGATTTTGTAATCAAAGAAAACACGATAATTTCAAGAGAAACATCAAAAGTGCTTTATTCAAAGTAATGTTCATCGTTAGCTACACATTTCCCCCATTTTTCAGGTAATTTGTGGATACCGTTCCAATAGAACTTTTCTTGTTTTGAGGCAAACCATTCAGAGACCCAATTTTCCACTTCTTCATAAGTTGTGAAGTGCTGCTCAGAAAGTGCGTGTGCCATCGATCGGAACAAGTGGTAATCTGAAGGAGCAAGGTCTGGTGAATACAGCGGGTGGGTTAATACTTCCCAGGCAAGATCTTTTAACCTGTCTTTAACTGGTTTTGAAGTGTGTGATGGTGCGTCATCATGAAGCAAAATTACTTTGCTGTGTCTTCTGGCCTATTCTGGTCATTTTATAATCAAGGTGTGGTTCAAATTGATTATTTGTTGTAGGTAGCGATCAGTATTAATAGTTTCACCTGGTTTTATAAGCTCATAATACACCCCACCTTCCTGATCCCACCAAACACAGAGCATTGTCTTCTTTCCAAAGTGATTTGGCCTTACAGTCGATGTTGCTGGTTGACCTGGATCAACCCATGATTTTGTGCATTTGGGGTTCTCAAAATAAATCCACTTTTCATCGACAGTCACAATTCGAGGCACAGTAGAATTTCTTTCATGCCTTTGAAGCAACATTTTACTGATGACTTTTTGGTTTTCCATTTGTCTTTTTTTCAGTTGCTTTGGCACCCATTTTGCTTCCTTTAAAATCTTTCCCATTGCTTATAAACGATCAGAAATTGTTTGCTGAGCAACGTTTAATCTTTCTGTAAGTTGTTTTTGAGTTTGACACACATCTTCATCCAATAATGCTTGTAATTGTTGGTCTTCAAACTTTTCAGTTGACCTGGATGTTCTTTGTCTTTCACATCAAAATCATCATTTTTAAAGCATTTAAACCAGCGTTCACAAGTATCTTGAGATGGAGCATGTTCACCATAAGCTTCCCAGAGTATACGATAACTTTCAGCAGCACTTTTCTTCAAAATAAAGTAATGAATTAAAACTTCCTGCAAATGCTCTTTTTTTGGCATGAAATTTGACACTTTTAAGCGTAAAAATTCTATGACGTTAGTTAACACCTTCAGAAAATTTGAAATATGAAGTTTTGAAGCTTGGTGTCAATACAACAAAATAGCATACATATCAAATCGCATATATATCAACATATGTGTAACTCCATCTATTGAAAAAAATCCTCATTATTAACTGGTACACCTAGTAGACTAGAGGCCCAGTGCACAAATTCATGCACCAGTGGGGTCCCTTGGCCTGGCCTGCGGGATCAGGCAAAAACCAGTTCTCTGACATCCCCCAAGGGATCCCAGATTGCGAGAGGGTGCAGGCCAGGCGGAGGGATCCCACTGGTGCACGATCGGGGCCAGAGAGGGACACGGGAGGATGGTCAGCCGGGGAGGGACCGCGGGAGGGCTCCAGGGAGTGTCTGGCCCATCTTGCTCAGTCCCTATTGGCCGGACCCCAGCAGCAAGCTAACTTATTGGTCAGAGCATCTGCCCCCCGTGGTAAGTGCACATTGTAGCGACTGGTCAACTGTCTGCCCCCTGGTGGTCAGAGCACGTCGTAGCGAGCAGTTGAGTGGCCTTAGCATATCATTAGAATATTACTCTTTGATTGGTTGAATGGCCGACCAGACACTTAGCATATTAGGCTTTTATTAGATAGGACTAGAGGCCCAATGCATGAAATTCACGTAGTTGGGGGGGGGGGGGTTCCTCAGCCTGGCCTGCGCCCTCTCGCAGTCCAGGAGCCCTCTTAGCACTGCTGTGGAGGCGGGAGAGGCTCCTGCTTCTGCAGCTGTACTCGCCAGCTGTGAGCCTGGTCTGGCTTCTGGCTGAGTGGTGCTCCCCCTATGGGAGCGCACTGACCACCTGGGGCAGTTCCTGTGTTGAGCATCTGCCCCTTGGTGGTCAGTGCATGTCATAGTGACTGCCCCCTGGTGGTCAGTGCATGTCATAGAGAGTGGTTGAGTGGCCTTAGCATATCATTAGCATATTATGCTTTGGTTGAATGGACGACTGGACACTTAGCATATTATGCTTTTATTATATAGGATAAGATTATAAAATATCCCTTTTTTTCTCAAATAACTCATTTACTTAAAAATACAACCAAAAGAAGTCTAGTAGTTTACTTTTAGTCTATGGTAAAAACATGGTTTGTTAGAAGATCTTTGTTGTATGTTGTCTAATTCAAATTTTACACTCAATTTCCAAGAGTATTCTGTATTCAATTATTTTTTAAACTTCTTTTGGTGTGTTGTTCATATGCTACATGTATTCATGGTTTTCTCTTTAATATTATTTCAAAGTAAATCAAAAGAAAATAATATACATACCAATGTCCCATAAGGAGAATTTAATTTGATCTTTTTACCTGTCTTGAAAAATAATTAATTATAATGTCGCTTATGTGAAGTTATGCTAATTATATAAAAACGTATAGCTATGTAGAACCTTGGTTTAACATTGACCTTGAAATAGTTTTTCTAGTTCATGCCAAGAGAAGATTTACCCATACTTTAAATGCAGTAGTTTTCTCAGCCTTACATAAAATTTATCCTTTGAAACTGCCATTATGGTATTTTCCTTGGGATGGAACAATATTTTCTGGCAGAATAATTGAAATTTTAGTCATATGTTGATACCGAATAGCCTGAGGCTTAAAAGTCAGTGCTAGACAAATTCTTATTATCTACACTCTCCAAAAATGGGTAAGGCAGCAAATTAATCATGTGCCTCATTTCAGAAAGATGAAGGAGGCAAAAATTAAGTGTAACTATAGTTTCTGTCAGTTATGAAACAGAAGCTGAAGTCTTCGCATCAGGTCAGTAAGCTTAAAATTTAAAAGAGGGAAAATAAAGCATCAAGAAAATGTATATATTTCTAAAACAAAAAAATTAGTTAAGAGTGATATAGAAGTATATGATGCCATGATGCTTCCCTTCACTTAGACAATCATTTTTCAAAGTGTGGTCCTCAGATTGGCTACACCAGACTCACCTGAGGTGTTGGTTAAAAATACTGTTTCGTGGACTATTTTTGGACTGTTGTGTAAGATTATCTGGGTTGAGACTAAAGGGTGTGAAGTTTTAATAGAAATGTCCAGGGAATTTAATACATGTTGAAGTTTGAAAACTGCTGACGAAGAGCTTGGGAATGAGTGGGTCACAATTACATTATATCATGATGTGAGCTCAATTTTCCCCAATTTTCTACCTTCTTTACAATAAAACTTTCTACAGTCCACACTTGAACTGATTTTATAAAACCTCCTTTATACACCAGACTTGAACTTGTGGACATCAGCTAATGAAATATATTAAAAGCTGTTGTATGGTGGAATTGCCTTCCAGACAACTGTTTTGCTTTAGTGGAGTCAATTTGTTTGTTTTTACAGCATTGCTGGTGTACTTATGGGAATATTATTGCCTTCATCCCACATGGTGTAGAAAGAATGTAAAACAAAAAGATTAAAAGTAATGATTCTCACTGAGAATCATTGTGTATGAGAAAGAAGAGATTAATACAGCTACATTAAATAATGTATGTCAATGCCATTCCAACATAAACTATTTATTACATTTGCAGGAAGAAAATAAAGAAACATGTATATGACATATTAGAACTACATTTTCAGCCCTGGGCGTTGTGGGTCAGTGGTCTGAGCATTGCCCCTTGCACTGAAGGATCACAGGTTCGGTTCCCAATCAAGGACCTGTATCTGGGTTGGAGGTTCCATCCCAGCCCTGGTGGGAGTGTGTGGGGAAGCAACCGTTCCATGTGTCTCTCTAACATTGATAGTTTTTCTCTCTCTCTCCCTCCCACTCACTCGAAAAACAAAATCGATGGGAAAAATTCTCAGATGAGAATTAACAAAACAGAAAAAGTGTTTAAAAAAGCATACTACAGTTGGGGACTTAAAAGAGACATCTTTTTCTCTTTGGGATTGGAATCTACTTGTCTGTTTATCTACCTCCCTCCCTACATAACACTATATCATTCTAATTACATATTTCTTCCATGAATTTATGATGTATGAAAGGAATTGTGTCTTCATTTTGAATATTGGGGTTTTTATTCATTCAACAAATATTTATTAAATACCTATTATGTTGCAGGCAGTGTTCTAGGAGCAGTATATATTAAAGGAGCAAACCAGAAATAAGGCTCAGCTCTCACAAGACCTCTATAGTAGTGGAGGGGGAGAAACAGTAAAGAAGTAATCAGTGCGTATCTGTTGGGAAATTATAAATGCTATGAAGAAAAATAAAAGCAGAGTACCATGTTATATAGTGTGGCCAGGGAAAACCTCTCTGATCAGGTAACATTTGAATAGGGACTTGAAAGAAGTGAAGGAGTGATTCATGTACCTATTGGAGAAAATGCACTCCAGGTAATTAAGAACAAGTGCAAAGGTGGAGGGCAAGGCTTGCACAGCAAAACTGCAGGACAGTAGGGAGGCCAGTGTGGCTAGAGTAGGGTAAAGAAGGGTGTCTGGAAGGGGATGAGATCAGAGAGTAGCAGGGGACTTGAGCGTGGATAGCCTTGTAAACTACTGTGAGGACTTGGGTTTACTTTGGGTTAACTTTAGGGGAAGCCGGCTAACTTTTATTTGGAACACGATAAGCTGGATATTTGCATTGGCCATATAAGTGGAGATACCAAATAGGCTGATGTGTATCTAGAATTGGCATTCAGGGGAGAGATGAGAGTTAGATAAATTTGGGATCATCAAATATAGCTAATATATAAAGCCTAGGATCATCTAGAGAGTACATATAGACAGATATCAAAGCAGTTATGTCTAATCACTCTTCAATATTTACATTCAAAACCAAATCAGCAATTTCAGCATAAGAAATATAAAATTATAATGTAATACTAAGACCATTTAGCTGGACATAACTGGGTCATAAATTTTAGTACAGATTTTGGTACAATAATTTTCCCATTATATTTCTATCTAAGAATCTTGTTTTACCAAGTGGAATTTTTCTATTTGATAAGGTAGGTGATGAAAGCAGTGAAATCAGTGACCTTGTTATTTAAAGAGACTGATGGACAATATATGCTGATTACATGGGTAATAGCAAAGTATGATTTTAATTGCTAGTTAAAATTTACATGATTTCACTCAGAAAATAAATTCTAACTAGATAGCCCATATTTGCTTTACTTCTAATGGATTAGGACCAGCATACCCCTTTATATATTTACATATCTTCCTTCCCCAAATATCTTCTACTTACATTAGAAACAATGAATTAGGGAAACACATTTTTATATATACTATCATGTTGTTTATGCTCTTTCTAAATATAAAGTCATATTGCCAGAGTAGAAGGAGCAATACATTTGTTTTTATTAGGAATAAAAAAGGAGTTGCCATAGGCTGGAGTCATGATAAAGACTCAGTTGGTTAAGTAAAGAAATGTTACAAAAGCATTGAATCTCAGCAACTCCGTGGTATATCTTTCTTTGGAGGAAAGTTACTCAAGCCCTAGATGTGACCCCCAAAAGAGAAAAAGCATTCCTAAACCATTTTTGGCTCCCCCTACCTGTTACACACCCATACACATTTTCTTTTATTCTGTTTGGTTAATTTTTAAGGATGAACTGCTGAAGCCAATAAAATGTGCAGTAATATTAAATGGTGCAGATTCTAATAAACAATTAGAGTGATTGATGAGCATCAGTGTAAATTTTCCTTATTTTAAATATGACAATATAAGGAGGGTGAGGTAGCCAACTTGGAAAAATAAATGTTTAAAGAAATATAAAATTATCATTTTAGCTTAAAGCAACAGTTTTCAAACCTTAATTTTAAGTCTCACAAACTTTTGCAGATATGAACTTCTTGTGGGAATTCATTATGTGTCAGACAGCGGGGCACCTGGGACAGCCCAGCAGACACTCGTCTTCCCTAATAAGGTCTACAGAGCCCAAGGACTCTGCTACACATTTTGAGAAGTGGTGGCTTATAACCTCACATTTTTAATAAATATCAGTTTTGATGACACTGATAATTACTTTCTAACACAAGTAACTCTTGTTCTTAGTTAAATTCTACAAATGTCATTGAATCCTTAATATGTTTCAGGCATGCTGCTAAGGCAGCAGTTCTCAACCTGTGGGTCGCGACCCCTTTGGCAGTCGAACGACCCTTTCACAGGGGTCGCCTAAGACCATCCTGCATATCAGATATTTACATTACGATTCATAACAGTAGCAACATTACAGTTATGAAATAGAAACAAAAATAATTTTATGGTTGGGTCACAACATGAACTGTATTTAAAGGGCCAGAAGTTTGAGAACCACTGTGCTAAGGTATGCTTCTTCTTTTACTTTTACTGTATTTTTACAAAAGTATTACATTTTATGAAGTTTTCCTGCTCTGCAAGCTTTCAGATATGCTTGTTGATTTATTCCTTGAGAATTGTGAGATGTTTCTTATGGTGTTTTTGTTGTTGTTGTTGTTGTTGTAATTATTATATAGGCTTGTAAAGGAGATTAGAATTATTCTAGCTCAGATTGCTATGACAAATTACCATGGATTTGTGGTTTAAACAACAAATACCTATTTCTTACAGTTCTGGAAGCTAGAAGTCTGAGATGAAGGGGCTAGCATGGTTGGGTTCTTGGTGAGTGCCCTCTTCCTGGTTTATAGATGGCTGTCTTCTTGCTGTGTCTTCGCATGGTGGAAAGAGAGCTAGCTAGCTCTCTGGCCACTTTTAAGGGCACTAATCCCATTCATATCGGCTCCCCCCTCCTAACCCAATTTCCCCCCAAAGGCCCCTCTTCCAAATACCATCACTTTGGGATTAGGGTTTCAACATATGAATTATTTTCAGTGCATTGCATTTTTGTACTTTGAATAATTGAGTGATCAACTGGATGCAGACAGGAGGAGAAGAAAAGACATAACATTAATGCATTAAAAAATTCACCGAAGTTATATAAATTTGAAAAGAAAATTTGGTTTCTTACACGGCCTTTCTATTAATCAGTGGTGTGTACCCTGGTATAAAAAGGTAAGAGTTCAAGTCTCAGCTGTAAAATATACTTTCAATGCGTAAGGCCACCCTCTTTCTAGTTGTCACAAATCAGTAGGTAAACCCATCTACCCAGATGCTCAAAGCCAAAGTTTCCAGCGTCATTCCCAATTACCTTCTTTGCCTCTCCCTCCAGGAGCCATCCGTCCATGATCCTGTTGCTTCTAAATCCACAATTTATCTTCAATCTGTTTTCTTCTCATCTCCATTTCTGCTGCTGTAGTCCATGACTTTAGCATTTTTCTCTCAGTCTATAGCAGTGGCCTTTAAATTGCTTCTCCCCCTCTCCCCCTCTGAAAATTGATTTCTCGTGACCTCTACAGGTCTTATTTTATCTAGTTGTTCACATCTCAGTTAAAAGGCCACTTTCTCAAATAAATCTTCCTCATTTGTCAATTAGGTTAATTGTATATTTTGATTCTTTGTATAGTACTTGTGGTATGACTTTGTTAAATTAGCCTTGCCAGTAGAGTCCCAGGGTGTCAGATAGTAAGCCACAGTTCAACAAAAGACCATAAGAGAAATTGAAATAGAGAGGTTTGTTCCTCACATGTCCTGGAAAAAGTACACCACAGTAGGCCTGCGGGGGGGGGGGGGGGCACATGTGGAGATCAAGGCAAAGTGAGGGCAGAGAGAGGCAGGGTCTGGGGCACATGGCTTTATTAGGGTCCTGAGTGGAGTGTTTTGGGGTTTTGGGACTAAGGCCAGATTGGTTGACTCAAACCAGAAGGAGCTGGGTTTTGGCAAGCTCTAAAGAGGCTTTAATTGAGGGTGCACAAATAGCCTTGGGAGGTGGGGAGACTTTTAATCACAGAGGTCATTGGGGAGGTCATAAGAGAAACTTACATTTACCTGCCACTTTGGGCTGTTATCTAGGGGCTGCTTTTGCATATGGGGGTTAGTGTTAAATAATGGCCCTGAAGGTCAAACCAAATACTTGCTGAGGCAATAATACTATAGTGTAGCCAATCTAATTTCTCAACAGCTTGTCTGTATTTTGCTACTTTTCTTCTCGGCTTGCATATTCGCTTATTTATATTGTTTGTCCTCAGCAGCTCCATGAAAAGGAAGTAAGTCACTACAGAATCTCTAGCCCTCCAGAAGTCTTTGCCCACAGTAACCTCTCAATGATGATAAACTATGAAAAGAAATTCCTCACACATAAAAAGCCCAACACAATATACTTACACTTTGGGGCATTTTATTGGTATTATATGATAGCCATACAGAGTTTAGTACAACCTGGCAAGTATTAGGAACTTGAAAAAATGTTAGCGTTAGCGTTAGCGTTATTATTGTATTGTTTTTAGACACATCAAGAGTGCTATGGCTAGTTGGCTACTGACTGGAGCCATTTTTCTTTAGGTTAGTTTTTTTCTGAAATGACTTGATGACTATATAGAATTAGCATTTATCATTTTAATGATCTGAAATATCAGGTTCAATAAATCAATTACAGCTTTAAGAAAGATCTTCATCTTCAACGATCCTTCACATTTCAGTGGAAATTTCATAGCATTTTGTAAGTTTTTCAAAGGGCTTGTACTTCTATTATTTTACTTGGTCTTTATTCACAACCACCAAATTTCATTTTTGGCATAAATGAAAGGACAAATGGCCATAATTTTTAAGTTATTTGCTTTAGGATACCGTTTTCTTCTCAATATTTAAAAGTAGGGGTTACTTTTCTAAGGCTCTATACCTTGAGGCCAATGTTCGTCTAACTCTGTCACTATAGAAATTACTGTATTATTTTTTTAACTTTTGATTACATTTTGAGTTAATGATTTCAGGGGATAGCTATGGAACAGCCCATCAGGTGTGCCTGTTAACCATTCTACTGAGCTTTGAGTTCAGTTCCTAATGTCAGTATATTTAAGGGCATGGGCTTCAGAGGTAGAAGTGGCCATATTTTGCCAAAGAAACATAAAACTTAGATCTTGTTCTCAAGAAGCTGAAATCAGTTAGGGTACATAAGGTTGGCATCCACAAGTTAGTAAACACTCTGAGATGATAGAACAGTTCTAATAACTTTAGTGATAAAGAAAATATGTTAAGAAAAAACCCATGTTTAATATAGTTTAGAAAACTCTCACTTAAAAAGAAATAGGGAAAGTGTTAACTTAATTTGCACTAAGCTTCAGAAGTAGGAAGTAGTACATCTTAGCTATGCTTGTGTAAATGTCAAGTGAGCAGGCATCTTAGTAACACGAGACAGTGCCAGATTTCATGTTCCTGTAATAAAGTGTGATTAAATGTCTCATCCGGAGCATTTCGTTTCTCATGCGCGGTACCCCATGTGCTGGTGACCTGCAGGAGGGGGTGGCTGCTGGATCTATAATCCTGATCCGTTTAATTTTCTTCTCTGTACCACAGGGCCTGTGGGGAGAGAACCTAGAAGAAATGTGCGCAGTCAGGGGCCAGGCCTCCCTTAGCACAAATTAGCATTAAGTGGGGCAAAGCGACAGATAAACATCTAAAGTCAGTCTCCTCTGTACTTGATGTTTAAACATGTAACAAATTGCCTAGGAAGTCCTGCTTTCTCTTCAGTTCTCACTGATATTCCTGGCCTTTGTCTTAGCTCACCAGTATGACTTTCAGGATCTCTGATTTTCTAGCTCCCTCCACATTTCCCTAGTAACACCCTATGCCAGATGCCTCAACCCTAAGATTCACTGATTCTGAAATCTTTGTCTCATATAAAATTAAGTTCCTGTCAAGATTGTTAATTCAGTTCAATACTATTTATAATTAAATATATAACAACACTCTCCCAAGGGCTGTAGGTAAAATACCACACATTTCTTCCTCGAAAATCTTTACAATCAGTGGCGATAGACTCACACATAAACTCATGACTTCAGTTTAACATGGAAGGGATATTACAGAGCAGTTGTACTTAATATTGTCTCTACTTTGAAATCTCTGAAGAGCTTTTAATAATACCGATATCCAGGCTTTAAAATAACCAACTAAATAAAAAAAAATCTTTGTTACTTTTCAAAGCCCCCTCCTACCCCCCCCCAGGTGTTTCCAATGTGCACCTACAATTGAAGATCATGAGATAGAAATATACCCAGTTGCTAAATAATCTTTGCAAGCCTCTTGCTCTATTTCTTGTTAGTATTTCTCCAGCAGGGATTCCTGAATACATGACATATTGACAGTTTTGAAATTAAAAACACAAATATTTCTTAAAATGTAAGAATCCAAAATATAATCCCTGAAAATCTTCACCCCAATACTTTAAGAACGTTTTATTCTTTTGGCATACACATAATTTATGTGGGTTTCAGAAAATAGGTATTGCTTAAATCCAATGTGTAAGATGAATAATCATGGCCAAGTTTTTATTGTGAGTATATTCACGGAATATAATAATTTTTACTTTGAGTATATTTTTTCCAAACCAGTCTGAGTTTTATTGGCATGAAGGAAAAAGCAAGTAATTAAGTAGTCGAATCTCTGTCTTCCTTACAAATGCACCAAGATTTGTATAGAATAAAGGGTTTTTCTCTCACTTTCCTTCATTCTGTTTCCTTCTTTCCCTCCCTCCCTCCCTCCTACCCTATCTCCCTCCTTCCTTCCTTTTCTCTCTCTCCTTCTCTAACGTAAATTAATCAAAATGAGTACTTTTCATGAATAGAGCTTGTGATTGCCATACACTTATAATTGTACATGTAAACTTATTTTTATATGATGCTCCTATTCTTCAAATATTTCATAGAAATGCTATATAATTAGTCCTTTATAACTATAAATAATCATTAAACTCTAAAAAGCAAATTATAATATAAACCTCTCCAATATGCATTTGCACATACAAAACAATTTCTGACTCTGTTACTGAGTCTTTAAGTATCTATTTAAAAACTGAATTATTGCATCCTATAAAAACCATCATTTTAATATTGCTTGACTGGAAATTGAGCATGAAAGTGTGGATTGTTTGAGTCAATAAAACCACTAGATGGTGCTCTGTATCTCATGACTATAAGAAATGTTTGCTTCTAAAAGAACAAAAGCCTTGAACCTAGTTAGTGTTACTAAAGCAACCTGCTTAGCTTGGTTTTCCTTATGCTCATTTCTCTTTCTCTCTCTCTCTCTCTCTCTCTCTCTCTCTCTCTCTCTCCAAATAATTGTGTTTCCTACTTATGCACATGGGTTTACATTATGTATTTTAAGGAAAAAAGTGAGGGGAAAAAGAAGAAATTTGCCGTACACCATTTTGGAGTAACCAATATGTGCTAGTTGCTCTGAGGGGAATACAAAGAAGTTTTGACCATGGTCTGGAGTAGCTTACAAACTGGTTTCAGATGTAAAGCATGAAGGAAAAAGAAATTACAAAAACGTGAAATACGTTGTTTAGTTCTACACATGAGCCATTGTTGGTAAGTAGGGTTTGCTCCAGAAGGCACTCTATCATGAATTAGGATAACTAATGGGTCACTCATAAGTGGGTTACATGAGACCATATATTTAATCTCAATAGTCTCAGTTTTCTCAAATATTTGGGTTAAACTAAATGATCCCTAAGACTCCAACTGATTCCAATATATTAAAATTTTTCTAATCTCTAGAATTACAGGAATTGCGTGAAATGTTATCTCAGGCCACACTTTGTGAAGGAATAGAAATGTATAATGCATTATTTGAAAAGGCAAAGTCTGAAGAAGAGAAACAAGTAAGGAATCTGATATTGACTAACACCCAGACATGTGCAGACTTGAAGTATGTTTGTTCAGATGAGAGGTTTCAGGTGCTCATATAGGAAATGTACTGTGTACATTGGGGATTCATGCTCCCTCCCAAGTACCTAGAGATGAGGCATGGCCTTGAGAGTTACAGTAATGAAATAAATACATAGAGGTCTAGGTTGACTTTTTATAGAAGTTCTTTAAAATTTTGATATCTGCCAGAACAAAACAGCAAAAGAATAATTACGGCATTTGTCTGGGTGAAAAATGGCATGACCCATTTTTATTAATGTAATTTCTGAGGACACCCTACATCAGAGTCACCTGAGGTGTTTGTTGAAACTGCAGTTTCTTGGGTTACACTCAAAACCAACTATATTAGAATATTTTAGGGGTGGGTTCTGAAAGTCTTCCTTTTGGACAAGGTCCTTAGAAGATTCTGAGAGACACTGTAAATTGAGTACTCCTGCTATTACCAACAGAAGGGCATTAATAATTTGGTTAATAATGTATAATGGACATAAGAAGGGTCTGAAAACTATATTGTTTCTGAAGAGATAAAGCCTTGAAAAGACCAGCCGCTAAGACAATGAGACAAAGACTCTTGGCTCATTTCTTCTATATGTCAATATGTTTTTAAAAAGTAAAATTAAATTTTCATCCTATTATGTGGCTCACATCAATATTCTACTTAGGTTACTATTTGACAGATATTTAAATGAATGAAGGAAGGAAGGGAAGTGTATTGGGTAGAATTTACAAGTATAAAGGAAGGGTACCTTATGAAAAGCCACTAGAATAGCTAGCTGACTTCTTGTTTCAGGTCAAATATCACATTCTTGGATACTAACTTCCTTTACCACTCCATCTTAATTAGCACAATTCAGCTTTCTTTCCATGTCTCTGTTTATTGTATTATAGCATTTATCACATTATGAATAATATATTTCATTCCATACATTACTCATTGTCTATCTCTACCCATTAGTTTTAGGCTCATGGTGGAAACCTATTTCTTTTAAAAAAATTTGTTTCTTACTCATCATCAGAGCCTATAGAGTGGCATTTAATTGTTGAATAAAGGAAAAAAAATAAGTGACTTAATTGGTTTATAAATAAATAACATAATTTTATTAGAGGGACATAAAAAGGCCCCAAATATCTCTTTCCTATTTAATGTTGATGCAAAAATTTTCACTACTAGCACTTCATTACAGAACTTCATTACATGGTTGTTGGGTTGAAAAAGTTTACATGGTAATAACTGTTAATACCATAATGTGAATTTTGAGTTCCTTTTAAATAGTATCTAGTGGCCAGAATATTTGATTGCACGTAGAAGAGATAGAGAGAGAAAGAAGTACAGAGTATAGAAGACTCCATGGAAGAACTAGTCAGACTAGGAATCATATCCCTGAGTGCATGGAATGGGGAGAGGGTAGCAGAGTGGAGTCAGGCACTGTGTCTAGTACTTTTATTTGATTTTTTGCTAATCCTCACCTGGGGATATTTTTTTCTATTGATTTTTAGAGAGAGTGAAAGGGAGGGGGAGAGACAGAGAGAGAAACATCGAGATGTGAGAGACATGTATTGGCTGCCTCCTGAACATGCCTGGACGTGGCTGAGGATTGAGCCTACAACTAAGGTATGTGCACTTGACGGGAATCGAACCCATGACCCTTCAGTCCATGGGCCGATGCTCTAACCCCTGAGTCAACCCAGCTAGGGCAATGCTTTCTAATATGTACACCTTTAACTAATGTTTCCAGCAAGGCACTAATTAGTGTTAAAACAAATACATATTAGATATTTTATAAGATACTTGTAGAGATTCACATATGGAGAAGTTTTCTGGTCCTATTGGGAGTTGAAGTTCAATAAATTGAATGAAAAATTTATAGAAGGATTTAATTAACTTTTCCTTGACTTAAGTTTTTCTTTGATTTAAGTTTGTCCCACTTAAAATAAAGCTCACCTTGGAGTCAGCAGTAATGGGGCCTTGCATTACAAATAGGAGATTTGTTTTTTTTTTTTTTTTAAGTTTCTGGTTCTATCTCATTCTGTAATAGTATGGTGCCATCCTTATAATTTGTATGTAATTGGCTAGTAAAACAGATTATAATTACTAAATAATGGAAAAAAAGGTGAAATTCCTAAAGAAATGTTATCTATCATATGGTAAGGGAGACACAACTGACAAAATATTTGGACAAGTGCAATTATTTAGAAGAGTAAAATTTCCATCTTCTACTAAAGACTATTAAAAATGTTGTTCTTGAGTAGGTAGATTCATGATTAAATCCTGATAAAATTTGTGGCTCTAACTCTTCTTAAACTTTTGCCTCAGGAGAGTTCCATATTATTCCATGAGGCCAGTATTACCCTGATACTAAAACCCATCAAAGATATGATGAGATGAGAAAAGAAAACTATAGTTTACTATCTGCCATGAATATAGATGCAAAAATTATAATAAAATTTTAGTAAATCCAACAAAAGATAATTCTAGGTGATTAATGGAGTTTATCTGAAAAGTCATTCAATGTGATGTATTATGTCAACAAACCAATAAAGAATAGAATCAGAATTAGCTCAGTAGAATCAGAAAATACATTTGACAAAGTACAACATTCATTCTTTTTTGCATATTAATTTTTTAAGTTTCAAAATAAAACATTTCAAAAAGAGAAAAGTGATCTATAATACCTATCTATATATATAAAAGCCTAAGTGACTGAATGACTGAATGAGGTCACTGTGACACACACTGACCACCAGGGGGCAGAAGCTCAATGCAGGAGCTGCCCTCTGGTGATCCATGCACTCCCACAGCCAACCTCCCGCAGTCCCTTCCTCCGGCCAGCCCCGATTGGCCCTGATCAGGGCTGGCTGGCCAACCTTGTTGAGGGACCCCACTTGTGCTCGAATTCATGCACAGGGCCTCTAGTGTTCTATATTCAAATAAACGAGGAAAATTCTATCATTCCGTTTCTTTTACAACCAGTATAAAGCCAGAAATACCAAGACCAATTCTTTTCTAATGAGAGCAGAATTAAGTCTGTTGGGTCAGTAAACTATTTGTCAAACATCTGTCTGGTCATTTAAGCATACTTCCTAATTTGAATTTAGTGTTGATATTTACTGTGCTTAATCTTAATGTTCTACACTGTCTTCAAGATATCTAAATAAAATCTCAGGACATAAACCCAAGTAATTTAGATTATAGGATTGAGGAAGACAGCTATGTAAGTGTAACAGCCGTTTAAAATTTGATCAGTACTCTCATGGTCTGTGATTAAGAGCCTGTCAAATGAGGGTTCCTTTTGGGGGGCTTATTTTCCACAATCACAAATGTTGGACATGATAGTACTGCTATTTTACTGTGAAAAAATTCTCAAATTGAGCTGGTTCTCCTAACTCAACAACTCAAATTTGTTTTCTTTAAGAACAGTAGCTTTTATACTATTGGCTCCAGTCTTCAACATAATGAAGTTGTATTCTGATTTGTTTCCAAGAGAATTAAAGTAGGCTGACAAAAATAATACAGTTTAAAAAAGCGCCAACTGACCCAATTTTGTTTCCAGTTTTTAAATGTGCTTTTGATCATTGCAGGCATATTTCCAGTTACTTTCGTTTCCAGATATTACTCTTCCCTTTAGTTTTGTTTCACGACTAAGTCTCATTTCTGGGTAATAAACAGCAGTGTTTCACTTGCTGAAAATCAGACACTTTACTGGATAGAGCTGCTTATGCCTTTCATTTTCCTAATTAACTTGTTGACATTGATGATTAGGAAGTTCTAAATTAAAGCTGTTCCTATGACTTTAACTAAACAATGAAAGCCAAAGCTATAAAATCTACATAAAGAACCATAAGAATTTCACTACTTCCACTTAGCAGTTTCCTTAATTGCTCCCCTTCCTCCATCTGGAAAAATTATAACATCCATTCTTGATAAAAACTGTCAGCAAAGTAGGAATAAAGAACCTTGTCCATCTTGATAAAGAACACCTACAAAAATCCTACAACTAACATCTTACTAGTAAAAGAACAAATGCTTTCTCCTGAAGATCAGAAAAGACAAAAAGATGTCTGATTGCACCCCTTATTGTAAACACTATACTGGAGATGTTATCCAGTGCAATGAAGGAAAAAAAGGCATCTAAATTGGAATTTAAGACTTGAGGTTGCCTTTTCCCCCCTCATGCAATCATCTATGTAGAAAATCCAATGGGTTTTTAAAAAAACCAAAATTTCTACACTATTTTGTGAGTGTAGCAAGTTTGCAGTATTAATATGCAAAAATCAAATGCATTTCTCTATACTAACAAGGAACAATGAGAAACTAAAATTTAAAAATGCCATTTAAAATAGCATCAAGAAATAAAATACTTAAAAATAAATCTACTAAAAAGGGAGTAAAACACTTATATCTTGAATACTATAAAACAATGCTAAAATAAATTAAAGAAGACTTAGATAAGTGGAATGCTACACCATTTTCATGTGTCAAAAGACATCAACAAAATTCTGGAGATTTAATGTACAGCAATGTAACTACAGTTAATAACACTGCCTTGCAAACTTCATTTTAAAATAAACTTTTATGATATAAAAATTGAGATGATTATACAGAGTTCTCATATTTTCCTCTGGTTAACCTGTTATATTAGTATATATGTCAGACATAATCACTACTGACACATCATTAACTAAAATCCATACATGATTCAAGTTTCCTTAGTTTTTATCTAATCACCATTAAAAAAGGTCTTTAATGAGAGTGCCATGCAAGATACTACATTACCCTTAGTATTTATGTCTCCTCAGGTTTCTCTAGATCAGTGGTTCTCAACCTTCCTAATGCCGTGACCCTTTAATACAGTTCCTCATGTTGTGGTGACCCCAACCATAAAATTATTTTCGTTGCTACTTCATAACTGTAATTTTGCTACTGTTATGAATTGTAATGTAAATATTTGATATGCAGGATGTATTTAGGCGACCCCTGTGAAAGAGTCGTTCGACCCCCAAAGGGGTCGCGACCCACAGGTTGAGAACCGCTGCTCTAGATTGTTACAGTCCTCAGGTTTTCTTTGTTTTTGATGACATTGAGAAGTACTGGCCAGGTATTGTAAAATGGGTTTTCATTTGGGATTTATTGATGTTTTTCTATGATCAGACTGAGCTTATGGGTTTTTATGAAAAAGATTGCAGGAGTAAAGATTGCACCTTTTTCATCACATCATATGAAGGGTATATGCTACCAGCATGCTGTCTTAATGTTGAAGAAGCATTGATACCTGGCTGAAGTAATGTGTATCAGGTTTCTCCTCCACTCCTGCTCCTTTCTTACTATAACCTTTGAAAGAAAATCACTGTGTGTAGCCAATATTTATGGAATAGGAGTTATATTTCACCTCCTTGAGGGATGAGTATCTATATGAATTATTTTGAATTCTCTGAAAAAGTTTATTCTCCCCACTTATTTGCTTATTCAGTCACTTATATCAGTTTGGACTTTTGGTTATATACACTATATTTTGGGTTACTGTTGAATGCTACTTTATATTAATTTTTGTTGCCCAAATTGTTTTTGATTTGGCTACTGGGAGCTCTTTCATTTTACTCCTGTCTCCTTTGAAATACCTTCATCGTCACTGTGTTTGCATTTTAAGCACTTCTATTTTTCCTGATACTACAAGATGTTCAGACCTTATATATGCCCTTGTCCCAGTCCTGGACTGAGCATTGCTCCAAAGAACATGGGTTCCTCTTATTGGAGGATGGTAGTAAAAAACAAGATCTGGACTCTAGATGTGCTTAGTACTACTTAGATATCATTGCTTCTAAGCCTCTCAGTTCACAGAGCAAGAAGATATATATATTAATCCATACATATGTATAAATGTATACATATAGATGTATGAATATTTCTGTATCTCTCTGTATCTACATTAAGGTAAACATGCGTTCCTACTGTTTTCCACTGTACCAGTACCATATGGACAATTTTCCCTTTCCTCCTTGCTTGTCTATAACCTCCCATGACTGAACAACCTGGCTTGCACCATCAGTATGCATTAAATTAATTTTTAATGCAGATACATGTATAGTAGTTTCAGCAATGGTAAACCAACCCTGGGGGGGCGGGGGTGGAGAATTTTACAAACCAGAGAACATTGCTTTCATACAGTTCCTTTTCCCTTGGTCTTACAGTCACCAATCATTTCCAAAGTTTCTTAGATCAGCACCTTTTCCTCATCCCGTTAGTAGGCTTTTCTGTAGACCTGTAATATTTTTAGACTGTTTTTTCACAATCTAAATTTCATCCTTGGAGCCTCTGACCTCCTAAATAAATTTAAACATTCTTATAATATTCATTTTTTGTATGTGCAATAAAGTTCCATGGGTTCTGACAAATACATAGTGTCATGTGTTCACCATCACAATATCATATAGAATAGTTACCCAATCTAAAAAACCCTCTTTCATTGATTTCATTCCCCCTCCACCTTTCAAAACCTCTGGTAAAATCATGGTCTGTTTGCAATCATTTTAGTTTTACCTTTTCCAGAATGTCATACAAATGGAATTAAACAATATAAAAATTTTCAAACTTCTTTCACTTAGTACTATACGTTTAAGATTCATCTATGTTCCTACAATGCTTGATAGCTTATTCATTTTATTATTGAATAATATTCTATTGTTCATTAACCTTTTGAAGGATATCTTGGTTGTTTTCAGTTTTTGGTGATTATGAATAAAGTTTACAACACGTATTTCTATGAACTTACATTTTAAAAAATGTTGGATAAATATCTGAATGCACAGTTGCTGAATCATATGTTAAGATTTTGTTTATCTTCATAAAAAAATGCCAAACGGTCTTCCAGAGTGGCTGTGCCATTTCGCATTCCCACCAGCAACGAATGACAGTTCCTGTTGCGCCATGTGCTTTCTGGGACTTGCCATGGTCAGTTTTTTGGGTTTAGCCTGCTAACAGGTGTGTGGTGCTATCTAATGGGGTCTGTAATTTGAAATTTCCCAATGAGGAAGTATGGTAAACCTCTTTTCATAAACTTATTTGCCATCTGTGTATCTCCTTGGGTGGAGTGTGTGTGCATTTCTTTGACCCATTTTTCAGTTAGGTGTTTTGTTTTCTTATTGTTGAGATTCAGAGTTCTTTGCATGTATTGGATACAGATCATTACTCTGGTACCTGATTTGCAAACATTGTCTCTTGGATTGTGGCTTTTTATTCTGTAAACAGTGTCTTTTGTATAGCAACTTAAAAACTTTCATAAAATTCAATTTATCTATATTCTTTCATGAATCAGGATCTGGCAGGGAGCCGGGCTGTGTTTAATTATTACTTCAGTCATAGGTACCAGAGTCTCCAAATTGCTCTCATGTCCTTGTTTTTGCTTACTTTCTTGGCTTTTGGACTTTGCAATGTACTGTTACTCAAAGAATGTTTCTTGCAACTCTCTTCCATAATACACTGTTATTATATTAGAGGTTTGTTGGTAGGGCGGTAGGATGGAGGTGAGGATGAACATTTTAAAATATTTCAATTTAGTCTGTTATTTAATGGGCCTATGTCTTGGAGCTGTAGCCTTTACAAGTGTTACTGTTATTCCTCCAGTGATATATAGCTTTTTTTCCCTGCCCTGCAGTGTTCCAAATCTATTTTAAAGCCCGTTTTTCTGTTTTATTTTTTTGCCCTCTTGAACAGGACAGGAAGGCTGAAGGGGGGTGCAGAGGGCAAGAGTCACCTTCCTACAGCTGGGCTGAGGTTCAGAATTGTATTCTGATGAAGTCCTTTTGTATGGATAAGTCTAACTATGTTGTACAATGGTTACACTTCTCTCCCTGCCTGGGCCAAAAGAGAATATCTTGGGAATCCTCACTGTAAAAACATGGTTAGGATTTCAGAAGGAAAACACAGATAAGTGAACACCTCCTGCCTGCCCCAAGAGTGCAGCCCCTAGAAATAGTTCACTCTCCTGCTAGTCTTGAGCTTCCAGTAACCTGTCAAAATGATCATTTAAATATCCCTACCAGTTTATGGCTTTACTGTCTTCTGCTGAGCAGATCTTGGTTGGATGTGCATCTGTCTGAATGTGCATGTATCTTCAGACTTGGGTGGCAATTTGCCCTGCGACCTCAGTTTTCTGATGGACCCATAATTGTTGATTTTCAAGTCCTGCAACTATTTATTTTTGGAAGGATAGCAGTAATAACTTACAAACTCTTTACAGTTGAAACTGAAACCAGAATTTCTCTTCTTATTCATTTTTCAAAAAATATTTGTTGAGAACCCATTTTGTACATGTAACTCTTAAGCACTAAGAATGTGAAGGGAAACAAAATAAGCATGAATTGTACCTTTGTAGACCCTAGTGTTGAAAAAAAACCTTAAATAAGTAATTATACATATCGAATCAATATATATATATATATATATATACACATATATATATAAAACACTATAACAAAAGATAAATACAACAAAGGAAAAATAAGGGTTGCTTTGAGAATGATATCAAAATGACTTGTGCAATCAATATGCTAAAGTATCAAGAAATTGAATAAAATTAAGCTATCGAATTGACATGATACCTGCATGTATCTACAGAATTTTTTAGCAGCAGTCATGTCACTTAGATGAGAGAGGAGAGAATATGATTTCTGTATTTATTCAAGACAATTTTAAAATATGAGGGTTGGGCTCATTATAATCTTTGGAATATAAAATAATGATTTAGGAGAAGAATGTCAAGTGCTCAGTACAAACATTTAAGGAATCAGATGAACATTTTGGGGTTAAGAGCTGTTAATGGAGACCAAAAAAACCATGTGTTTCTGATTGAACATCATGTTTTTTTAAGGACAAAGCAGTTTTATGTAAACAATTTTTTGACAGTAGCTTTTTAAAAGCCTGCTATGCACTGGAACAGTGAATTGCACTGTTTTAAAATGTTAAGCATTTCCCAGAACAACTGAGCACAAAGCCATTTATCCACAATTTCATCTACAATGATTCATAAAAATAGATTTTCAATACATGGCAGGGTTCTTGGGTAGGTCCATATATAGAGAGTTCTATATAAAGATTAAAGTAGAATTTTTAAAGCAGCATTTAGTCCTTGACCATTAAGTTATTGATAATGGAGCCATCATTTGTTTACCAACTTTACAGTGATCAAATGAATAGGCATTTACTGGGCTCTCACTATGTGCTGAGCCTTATGGTAGTCACTTTGGTGTGTATTAGGAAACAAGGTTATGGTTCATGTATTCCAGTAAAACACAATACTTTGGAGAAAATATGTATGATTCAGGACATTCAGTAATACACACTTAATTGTTAAGGTGTTTGAGATAGTAAGTTCAAAATAAGTTTAGAGAATGAATAATGGAGAAAGGCTTCCATTACTAGAAATGTCAAAAGAGTTTGATTGAGGAGGGAGGACATGTGCTGGATTTGACTTAATGTGTGCCTTGGTTCACTAGAGGAGAAAGGATGTTTATTATTCAGGGCAAGGATCCAGTCTGTATGGAGGTTGGGATGAGATAAATGATGTTTGAAACCATCAGGCTAGGACCTGGGAGGGTCTGGATGTTCTGTGTCACGGAGCAGGGATTCACTCCAAGACTTGATTTTGCTTCCCAGGCTGGAAGACATGTGTGGACTCATGGATCATTTTTGACACATAGCAGATCAGTCTAATCCAAAACATTGCTGAAAACAACAACTTGGCTGGTTGATCACATTTACTTGAGTGATACAGTTCCCTATGTTCAAGTAAAATAGGACACTTCCATGAATATATTCTCAGAGGACCAGAATCTTTATTTCATCTTTAATCATATCAAATGGCCCTATTTTTTTTAAAAAAAATTTCTTTGTGATACCTAAAAATAGAGTGTCAAAACAAGTCATTTAATCTATTTATGTATTTTAGTGTGGGATTTATAAGAAAGGGTACTGGTTTTCATAAAGTCTATAGAAAAATTTGTAGTAAATAATATGTAAAATGTTTAGTATATTCTAGCCCTCATAAGAGAATTGGGTTGTTTTGATGAATTATGTGAAGTAAGAAAGCCTGTGTTTTTTATTCCACCCAGACGTCTGTTAACCACAGGTGTTTGGGCACACTGTACACTAACCACAAAATATCAAATACACCTACAGAGAGACCATTTACGTTTGAAAAATAAGACAAAGATCTAGCTCAGACTCTTAAATGGATTCCTTTTCTGGGTTTTGGTACAAAGTCTCTGAGTACAGAATGAAACAGAAAGCCTCGCTGAGATGGGGAAGAGATCAAGCTGTCTACAGAAAAACATGCTTGAGAGCTTCATGGTCCAGAGAAGCTTAAATCCCCGGCTTTCTCAGGGGTGACAGACTGCTGCCCCACCCTCTGCTCAGTGGTGTTTGAGGACAAAGCCAAGGTGGAGCCTTTTCTCTAGTTGCTGGTAGAGCCAGGCAGGACCCAGCAGCACAGTGAGCTGGCTTCAGAGCTGCGCCACTTGGAGCTTGTGCCCTCTGTTAGTTTTCTTCCCTCTGTTAGTTTTCTTTAAATCTCAGCTGTCAGCTAAGTACAACTCTGACCAGGTGAGGCAGCCTGTTGAGCATGCAGGAGTCAGAATGGATGAGTGGGCTTGAGTTGCTTAATCTTAGCCATCATTTGAATGTCTTCACCCAAGGTGACTTCTAGAGGCTGTATATATAGAATTGACATTAGACATTAATTGCGTTTTCCTGGTATTACCACTTGGTTCCCTGCAAAATTGAGTCTGGGATTCTATTTTAAAGCCATGATCATGTGTAAAATTGATATGATATTTTGCAGGCATTCAAATGAGGTAGCTTATCTCCTTATATTCTCTTCCCCTTTTCAACTCTTTCTCATTTACTTCCTCAAAAGCACAGAAGTTATACCAGGTAAGTATGATAATATTAATCATGTGTACTCCTTTGTTTGCTGATATTGGTTAATAGGAAAGCTTAAATATACCTGAGAACCATCTCTTTGTCATGTAAACATTCAAGAAAGATAACACCCATTTCTTAGTTTCTCTTGGTTTATTCATTCTTATCCTATATGTATTACTCTTAACATATTTCCTATCGAAATGTTTGCTCCATAAGTATTGATTTAAATAGTAATCACTAAACTTGGCTCAAATTAATTTTACTCAAATCATTCTACTTTACCTTTCACTGATGTATCACTATTCCATGGTTGCACATTTTATTATTTCATGCCATTCCTTACCCTAGGTATTAAAGTTAAGTTTCCTAAAACTGAATCACCATCTGGGCAACAATTCTCTACTCATTTTAAGGCAATTTCACTGCCAAAAACTATTTGCCTTCCTATATTTACCTGTGATTGTTCCCAATGCTCATCACACATTATTTTCTGACCCTATAGATTAGTTTTTTTCTGGGTTGTACTCTATCGAAAGAGGTCTCAAATCTAAGGCTAATATGTCCACAGATTTCTCCTGCTTACTCTTTGTGTTCTATTTTCAAAAACTGTCAGATTAACTAGTCACTGTCCTCGCTTTTGTGATTCCAATGTGAGACTGTAATTCAGCAACCTTATGTAGGGCTCTGCAAATGTGGGCCTAATGAATATATCTAGATTAAATCCTTTGTAGAATTTAAAATCCCTTTAGTACTTTCAGGGATACACTTGCTGTACTGTAATGGCCTTTGCCAGTATGGAAATGTTGGTTTTGGTCAAACTGTTGCTATTGCCAAAAAATCAACCAAGCTAACTAACAAAAAACTGAGGTGAGAAATGTGGTTGGTTCAGCAAAGATTAGGGTCGGAGTTCTGGAGAGACCATTGATTAAAAAAAATCAGCTTCTCAGAGAAGGTTAAGATCTAAGAAAGGCTTCAAATTATGTCCTGAGGCAGGGCCTAGGGAGGATCAGCAGACACACCAGGGCTGGAGCTTGGAGAATGGACTAATAGCACAAAGAACTGAGTTTGTTTTTAAGATGTTTTCAAGCTACTGGTGGAAAAGTTCTCATAGTATTTTCTTCCTTTTTAGGGACACTTTATACCAGGGGTGGGCAAACTTTTTGACTTGAGGGCCACAATGGGTTCTTAAACTGGACCGGAGGGCCGGAACAAAAGCATGGATGGAGTGTTTGTGTGAACTAATATAAATTCAAAGTAAACATCATTACATAAAAGGGTACGGTCTTTTTTTTTTCAGTTTTATTCATTTCAAACGGGCCGGATCCAGCCCGCGGGCCATAGTTTGCCCACGGCTGCTTTATACTCTCAGCTTTTATACTACTGTTATCATATATTTTGTTCTTTCAGTTTGCTAAGAGGTGTGATACTAAATTAGGGACACTTTAGGTATTCCCTAATTATTTCCATTTAGAGTTGGACTCCTAGGAAAACCTTGTGAGTCATGTTCTTCCCGAATCCTCTTGATAAAGATGAAAGTGATTTCTGTGGGAATGGAAAGGTCTAGTCCCTGTGGTGATTATGTGCAGATGGTTGAGGTGATCCATCACTGCAACAATTACCTCACAGTGGGCGGAGAGTACAGGGAACGTTTCTCATGCTAGAAATAGGAAACCAGGGAAAGCCTAGGTAGAATATAGAATGGAAATCTCTCAGTCTTCTTGAGCACATGCTTTGAAGGATTTTTATATTTAACTAGTGGCCCAGTGCACGGATTCGTGCACATTGAAAGGAAATTAATTAGAAAAAATATTTTAATATCGCTATTCGCCCTTTATAACAGAAGTGTCAACCAAATTCACGATCAACAATGACAGATGGAAACACATGCATGCCATTGGCGCCAGCGAGAGCTTTATATGTATCACACATGCACGAGTCAACTTAGCCTTTTATAGATTTAGAATAAACTTGCTTAATTAGACCTGCTTTCTGATTTAGCTAAACTTTTTCCAGCCCAGTGAAGCACCCCAACTTCTCTTTCAGGTAATTGTCAGCAACACAGCAGTAAATATCAACATGAAGCGGATTATTATTGTAGATCATGCAGGGAGAACAAAGGGTAAAATATTTAACTGCAGCAGTGTTTGACTATATTCTGCACAGTGAGAAAATGTGAAGTAATTTTCAAGGTCCACCATTTCTTACTTCTTTTCAGTCGGGTCAAGTTTCTAAGCTTTCTAAATGTCCATTTTCCGACTAATGAAAAGAAAATAGGGTTCCATCGAGTCTCCTATCTACCTACTCCAGGATTTTTGTGAGGATCAAATGAGATGAGGCATGGGAAAACGCTTCACAGACATTTGGTTAAAGTGTAAATGTTTCCACCTGGCTATAAAGCAAGTCATATTCCTGGGCTGAGGAAACTGCAAGGAGGCTAGTCACTAGGGAGAGGAAGCTAGGCATTGCTTTGTGACGTCATTACCCAGCACTCACAGCCACTGTTTCCAGGCTGGGCTGGGCTGGGCTGTGGGCCGCATTTTGTGCCATGGGGTCTCGGCAGTATCGGATGTGATTTGGTAGGGTGTTGCTCCACAGTGATGGTGGGGCCTGTGTCCTACTTGGGGGAAGATGAGTGTTGCTTTGTCAGTGCCAGGTCCACATTGCTGTTTCTCTGTAAATGGCCAGTGTGCGTCACGGCAGCTCCTATATTGAGCATCTGCTCCCTGGTGGTCAGTGCACATCATAGTGACCAGTGGATGAGCAGAGGGACACTGAGCATATTAGCCTTTTATATATATAGATATTCACAAGGAGGACCCCTCGATGGTGGAATATGAAGTAGTATCCCCTGAAGAGTCGGTGAAGTACAGGAAGAAAATGAGAGATCCAGACAAGTTGCTTCTGAGGGCCTGCCAATCTTTGGATCTGGTGTTTGACTATCTCAGGACTACATAATTACAAGATAGGGCCTTTACACTCTGGGACAACAGGGCAGTTTTTTGTTTAAAAATTCTGTTATCCAGTTCCATCCATGCTGTTGCAAATGGCAATAATTCCTTCTCTTTTATAGAGGCGTAGTAACTGGAGAACATTATGCTAAGCAAAATAAGCCAATCAGTTAAAGATAAATATCACACGATCTCATTCATTTGTGGAATATAAAGAACATTATAAACTGATGAACAAAAATAGATGCAGAGGCAAAGAAGCATTAAACAGACTGTCAAACTACAGCGGGAAGGCAGGGGAGAGGAGAAGGGAATAAGATCAACTGAAGGGCTTGTATGAATGCGTATAAGCATAACCAGTGGACACAAGACACTGGGTGTGTGTGTGAGGGCATATGCTGGGGGGTAGGGAAGGCCGGGGGGAGGTCAATGGGGAAAAAAAGGAGACATATGTACTACTATTTGTAATACTTTAAACAATAAAATTTAAAAAATAAAATATACATAACTAAAAAAATTCTGTTATTTGCACTTACTTTAAAAAATATATATTTTATTGATTTTTTACAGAGAGGAAGGGAGAGGGATAGAGAGTTAGAAATATCTATGAGAGAGAAACATTGATCAGCTGCCTCCTGCACACTCCCTACTGGGTATGTGCCTGCAACCAAGGCACATGCCCTTGACCAGAATCGAACCTGGGACCCTTGAGTCCACAGGCTGATGCTCTATCCACTGAGCCAAATTGGTTAGGGCTGCACTTATTTTTAAAAGCTTCTAGTATGTCAAATCACTGCCTAGGGAATCCAGAAAGGTATTTTGGAGACCAATTGGATTAGAGTGTAACAGTGTGTGGAAGGGGATTCCAGTATTCACTGTTTGGGAAATAGTGTTTGACAATGTATGGGATAAGGACACATATGTAATACCTTAGTCAATAAAGAAATTTAAAAAAAAAAACAACACACAAAAAAACAATGTATGCAATTCCCCAAGGTTAAAGTAAGACTCATGGGGTTGCTTTGACATAAGTAAACATTTGCCATCTGGAAAATTTTCCCCCCAGTAATTAACATTTAAATATCCTGTTACATTTATTATTATGTTTAAAAATCTATTTTTATTGATTTCAGAGAGGAAGGGAGAGGGAGAGATAGAAACATCAATGATGAGAGAGCATCTTTGATTGGCTGCCTCCTGTACACTCCACACTGGGGATAAAGCCCTGCAACCGGGCATGAGCCCTGATGCAGAATTGAACCCGTGACCTCCTGGTTCATAGGTCTAAGCTCTACCACTAAGCCACACCGGCCAGGCTACATTTATTAGGCAAGATGGATTTCCTTACAGGTCTTATAGGATCTTGGTCATTTCACATCCTATCCAAAAGTGAAGTGTGAAATGAACAGATATATTCTCCAAGGGATTCTGAACTTGATTACCGGGATTGTGACCCTCATGAGTTGAGTGTGGATGAATTCTTTAGAATGCTTGGCCTCATTTTGAGGATCTCTTTTTTTTTTTTAAGTAAAATTTATAACATTGCATTGTGGGATTTATGTTTTTAGATGCAAAATATATGATAACAGTAGTATAAAGTTTGGACGTATAAATGGGATTATACTGTTCAGGGTTCTTATAGTTTGCTAAGAGATGTGATACTAAGTCTAAGTAGACATTGATAAGTAAAATCTTTAATCCATTGGGGTTGATTCTTGTGTATGGTACAAGATAAAGAGTCCAGTTTCATTTTTTAGTATGTGGCCGTCCTGTTTTCCCAACACCATTTATTGAAAAGACTATCCATTCTCCATTGTGTATTCTTGGCTCCTTTGTAGTAAATTAATTGACTATATATGTGTGGGTGATCTGTTTGTTTTTTTCCCAACGAAATAAACTTGACATGTAACATTGTGTAAATGTAAAATACACATTATGCTATTTTGATACCTTTAAATACTATGATTGCCATTGTAGCAATATTTATCAAATTATATATTCATTGTACTGTACACTAGATCTCTATGTCTTATTTACTATTTATTAAAAATACATACTCTTAAAACACTGTCAGTTGTATCTTCCCACCCTCATCCCACAGTAACTACATATAAGTGATATCATACAGTACCTGTCTTTTTCTATTTGACTTATTTAGCATAATGTGTTCAAGGTCCATCCATGTTGTCACAAATGGCAGGGTATCTCCTTTCTTTATGGCCGAATAATATCCTATTGTGTATATATATCATATATTTTTAAATTAATTAATTCACTGTTAGGCATTTGGGTTATTTCCATCTTTTGGAGATTGTGAATAATGCTCTGATAAACATGTACTAAATGCATGTATTTAATAGAAATCCTGTTTCCATTTCCTTTGGTATAAATCCAGAAGCAAAATTGCTGGATTTTATGGTCAATCTGTTTTTAATTTTTTAGGAACTTCCATATTGTTTTCTATAGTGACTGGACCAGTTTGCAACCCCACCAACAGGTATAAAGATTCTCTTTTTCCCATATCCATCAGCATATTATTATCTCTTATTTCCTTAAGGGTAGCCATTCTAACAGGTAGGAGGGGATATCTCATCATGGTTTTTATTTGGATTAGCCCCGTGGTCGGCAAACCACGGCTCGCGAGCCACATGCGGCTTTTTGGCTCCTTGACTGTGGCTCTTCCACAAAATACCACGTGCATGCACGCACGTACAGTGTGATTGAAACTTCGTGGCCCTTGCGCAGAAGTCGGTATTTTGTGGAAGAGCCGGTACAGTCAAGGGGCCAAAAAGCCGCATGTGGCTCACGAGCCGGGGTTTGCCGAGTCGCAGTTTGCCGACCACTGGATTAGCCTAATGACTAGTGATGTTGAGCATCTTGTCATGTGCCTGTGACCATTTTGATGTCTTCTTTGGGAAAATGTCTATTTAGCTTTTATGTCAATTTTTAATTGGATTGTTTTTAAGTTATTAAGTTGTATGAGTTCTTAATATATTTTAGATATTAAGCCCTTATCCAATATGTTTGAAAATGTTTATCCCATTCTGTAAGTTGTCTTTTTATTTTGTTGATTGTTCCCTTTGCTCTGCAGAAGCTTTTGAGTTTGATGTAGTACCATTTGTCGATTTTTGCTTATGTTGTTTGTGTTTTGGGCATCATATCCAAAAATCATTGCCAAGACCAATATCAATGAGCTTATTCCCTGTGTTCTCCCAGGACTTTTATGGTATCAATTCTTATGTTTAAGTCTTTAATTTTGAGTTACTTTTTGTGAGCAGGATGAGGTAGGAATCCAATTTCATTTTCATGCACCTATTTCTTCAGCTTTCCCAGCATCATTTATTGGAGAGACTATTCTTTCCCCATTGGGTGTAGTTGGCTCCCTGGTAAAATATTAGACGACTGTGTATGCCAGGACTTAATTCTGGGCTCTCTATTTTGTTCCATTGGTCTACATGTTTACTTTTGTGCCAGTACCATGCTGTTTTTATTACTCTAGCTTTGTAACATAGTTTAAAATCAGGAAATGTGATACGTCTAGTTTTGTTCTTTTCTTTCTCAGGATTGCTTTGGCTATTGGGTTCTTTTGTGGTTCCACACCAATTTTAGGATTGTTCCTTTCATTTCTGTAAAGAATGCCTTTGGTATCTAGTTGGGGACTGTGTTCAATCTGTAGATGGCTTTGGTAGTATGGCCATTTTAACAATATTCTCCTGATCCATGAATATGGGA
>NW_005871048.1:21144404-21151547 GCF_000147115.1 Myotis lucifugus
TTTCTGAAGTGTTTTAATTTTATTATTTATGCTCCTAAAGAGAGTTCTGGGGATTCTTTCTAGGAGCAACTTTTGATGTCATGCCCAGTATCAGGGGCCCTAAAACTCAGAGCTGTCTTTATTTCATAAAAATCTTTTACCTGAGTTTGACAAAGCCCATGAACAAGGCCCAGTGCCAAGGTGCCTGGTACTGCATGTGGAATGTAGGCTGCATCTTTTCTTGCCATACCGTTTTACAAGGTAGTTTTGTAGAGTGCACAACTTACTAAACTCAATTTTCAATTTCTGCTAATTCTTCTATTTTCATTCAAGTCCAGACCAAGTAGAAGAGATTGACAATATAATTTCACAGAATGAGACATAGACACTCTGTTTTTGGTTTCCCCCCTGAATCTTCCCTTGTTTAAAACTTAAATAATACATAGTAAAGTTATATCTTTTGTTGTAATCTTCATATCTTCAAAAGCAATATAAATCAGCCGTTGTGAGGTAGTAGAAATGGAAGCCTTAAGTATTTAGACTTGTCTATATTTCTTACATATCTATTTCATAATAATTTTTTTGTTTAATTGGAATACAGTTTTCTGCTTAACTCCCAGAGCATGCTCTTTAAGGAGCATTTTTAAGGGCAAGGAGAATGCATTTTGTATTTGAACTTCAAGAGAAGAGCACAGTGCCTCACAAGTAGTTGGCACTTAAGAAATGTGTGATATGTCTTATTTTTCACTATTTTACTTTTTTAAGGAAAACTAGAGGAATTGAACTAAGTTTTTAAATAACAACATGCTGATTCTTTCTAATGAACAAACATAGAAGAGTTTTCTATACTCCTCCATTTTAAGACTCCGCCTTACAATACCATTGAAACTAATAGTTAAATTTTTAATGCAAGGGATCTTAATATTTTTCTGTTTTACTCCTGGACTTTGAGTGCAGATATTGTGTCAATCCTATGTATGTCAGTCATTACCATTTATATTATATTAAGTGGCTACTTAATGACTCTAAACTCAGAGTTATATTTCTTTATGTTAGAAATATATGAGAATATATTTTCATTTGCAGTTGTTGAATTTCTATACAATGCAGTTCACAATTATTATCATTGTACTAGTATTTACTGAATATCCACTGGTAACATAGTTCTGTGACAAACTATAAGAATTGGATAAATTGTAGCTCAGCTTACAAATAGGAAAATGGATTTGAAATGGCCTATAATAGGATTAAACACTCCAAGAAACAACAGACTATATTCAAAGTATGATTGTATTCAGTCCATGACTTAACATACCTTGCAATTAAGGCCAGTGTTGTAGTTAATGTTAATGGAATGCCTGTAGTGCTCACTATTTTTAATCTCATAAGAAGTATTCTCATATGAAGGACCTTATAGCATTTTTATTCTAAAAATACAATATAGCAAAAGGACACTTTAAAACATGAAAACTTGATCTTATTATATCCCAGAAATACCATGATCTCAAGGCAACAATCCTATATAAAAAAAGGCTAATATGCAAACAGACCGAATGGTGGAACAACTGAACTAGTTGCTATGACGTGTGCTGACCACCCAGGGGGCATGCATGGAACATGGCAGGCTTTGGCAGCAGGTGGCAGAGTGCGGAACATGGTGGGCATTGGCCATGGTGGGATGGTGGAGCAGGTGAGCGGGGACACCGTACCAAGGCAGGGCGCTGGTCGCTGTCATCGAGGCAAGCCTCTGGTGGTTACTGAAAATTCTTTGCTCCCATGAGCCACAGTCCCACCCAGTGCTCGCACCCACTAGCAGTGCCCGGTGCTAGCCCCGACTGTTCAGTGCTGTCGGGTGCAAGCGGTGGCTGTCAGCCCCAATTGCCCCTGAGGGCTTCTCCACCTCCCCCTGCTCCTGAGGGGCAATTGGGGCAGCAGCCACCACTCGCACTTGCTGCTGGCGCTGGCCCCAAGTGCTCCACACCCTCAGCAGGTGCAAGTGGGGCTGGTGCTGTCAGCGCATGGGAAAGGCGGCGACGGGAGCAGGGCTGTCAGCAGACAGGGGACTGGGCAGGGGCACGGAGGATGGGCTGAGACCTGTCCCTGTGCCCATCGCAGTCTCACAGCCCACAGTTCCTTTCAAGGTGCACAAATTTGTGCACTGGGCCTCTAGTCTGTAATCCAATAAAATAAAACTTACCTTCTCTTCTATCCAGGTTTGGTGCCTTCAGTAGGAAGACAACTTTGTAGCCCTACCATTGAAAGTTGCATGTTTAAATTCTTTCCATTTACAGAAAAACTTCATTGTTGTTGATAGGGAGTCAAGTATAAAATCAGAGGCTTGGATATGAAACTCTCTCTGGTGATTGTTCAGCACAAGTTTAGCACACACATCTTTGATTTGGGACTGAAATAAACCCCGTATATGTATTTTTAAGAATTGCTTATGGCGTAAATATGCCATTCATGATTCTTCAAACATGAGCTTTGCAAAATGAGCTTGGAAATGGTCTATATTTAAATTTTAAAAGAACTCATGACAAAATGATACTAACTAGAGCTTACAGTGTTTTGTGTCATTTAGAAGAAAAATATGAAGCTGTCCCTGAATTCCTGTGGTAATTAGTGCCTCTTTTATGGTAGCAAGAAATTCTCTAATGGTAATTTTGTGGGAAGTCATTTAGTTTTTATCAACTGCTGAAATTACTTTGGATGTTGTCACTAAAAATAGCTAGATACATAGGTGTGCCTGGCATTCCGCCTGCAGCAGCTTGGCACATGCTTGCTTGAACAGTCCTTCTTTTGATGCTTAGATTAAAGGCCTGATTATGTGTTTCATCCCTCACAGTAAGGGAAGGTCATTGACTGATGTTCATTCGATTGCTTTTATGAAGATGACAAAGGGAGAGTGTTTGAAAGAAAGAAGGTCATGGTGGAAGAATGAAGGAGGAAGCTGGAAATAGAGAGACACTTGAATTTTTTTGTTATTTTTTTTTTTAACTCTTAAAGATTAATCTAGCAAGTTTGCTAAATTTGATGACTTAATTAACCCTTTAAAGCTTTTTAAAGCAAGAGAATTTTTCAGTGATATTTCTATATACTTGTGAAGAAGACCAATGCCAGAGAAGAGAAAAGAACAAACAAAGCAAGATAAAAGACAAGAAGAGAGGAAGAAATATGATACAATAAAAAGTCTTAAGTTTTTGTATCGTTAGAGATGGTGAGGGCCTTTCTGCTCTTCAAATTAGTTAATCTATTAACTTCTTTCTTTAGCTATTATTGTTCATTTTGTCATTCCTTTTTTAAAAAAGAAAGTTTTTATTGATTTTAGAAATAGAGGACGGTAGAGGGATAGAAACATCGAAAAGAGAGAAACATTGGTCAGCTACCTCTTACATGCACCCTACTGGGGATCAAGCCTGCAACCCTGGCATATGCCTTGACCTCTTGGTTCATAGTCGATACTCAATTACTGAGCCACACCGGCCGGGCATTCTTGTCTGTCATTCCTGTTGTCTTAGTTTTCTTTCTAAACTTCCATTTTACAAAAGCCCCTATGCTTCACTTTACAATTATTATCCCAATAATGACTGCTAAAACTTTTCTACTTATTCCTATTTCCGATGGATGGTAAAGACTGCTGAACTTGTGAACACCATAACCTTTCTAATTCTGGGCATGGTGGCCCTCCAACAAGGAAAGAGGTTTCCTTAAAGCCCTTGTCTAGAAGCAAATATTGGAGAGGGGCTAAATGTACTTAGGTCACATAATCATGGCAAATTAGCTCATCTGTTTCTGTAACCACATTATATTTTAGAACTTTGCCAACAATCCCATGATTACTCAGTTGGTGGCAGGTGGAGAAGGTAGTCTTGATTTTGGAATAAAAGCCTGAGATTGCTTGCAATTAGTAATCATGAAAGTAAGTTAATACGAATCTGAATGGGTTCAAAAGATAACATTTTATTTATGTAGTAAAACAATTCTAAATTTCAGCTGGCTATTTTCACTTCTGAGCAGATAGAATAATAACATTCATGAGCCTAATTCAGAGTTAGAATAGGATCACAGGACTGTGTTCTGGAAAATGGGAGTGTGAGAGGATATGATACGTCACCTCTAGTCTCTGAGGCATTTAAGAATTAGTATGTTTCTTCCTCTCTTCCATCTCTCTCTTGCCTGCCTTGGCAATCCTAGAAACCATGGAAGGCAGACATCAGGAAATGGAGGGAAATTCCTACCTAGGTTTCTTGAATTTTTCATAAATGAATAGTAGTAAGTCCCTGATATTTCAGAATTTGTTACTGCAGCAGAACCTACCTGATTCTGACAACTACATTTAGTACAGTATCCTGGTACATACTGTCCAATAATGATAATTATTATCATGATAGTAATCTGTGGGCCTATTGGGAGATGAAATGCAATTATTCTTCCTTCATTGGTAATGATCTTTATGAAAATTACATTGATATATTTAGCAAATATGATGAAATATACATTAGGTATTTATTATTTTGGCTCATCATGTGGAATGTTTTAGGATGAGAGCAACAGAATCTTTTCATTTAGGTATATTGTCTTTTTATTTATGCACTCACATCAGCAACAATGTCTTTAATCTAATTTTCAGAGCTATGACTTAACTAATTTAAGAAAATAGAATTTTAAAGATTAAAAAAGAGAGGTGGAAAAAATAAAAAAAATTGGAGTTATTTTACATTATTCCCTCTCCCTAGACAACAGTAGTACTAGTGTATGTTTTCAAGACTACTAAATAGGGGAGCCAAAAATCACTGAGTAAATTAAATAACTCAATTAACTGAAGAAGCTGAGTCATGGATAAAGTATTTCTAAGTGTCAAAGTTGTGGTCATCAATCATTGCTTGACCACCTATATTGCTGGATTTTTCTTGGACATTTACCAGGAAAAAATGACTGCATACAGATAGGTCCTATAATTAAATAAATTGTCAGTCAACAATTTAAATTTGTCAGTTAATAAGTCTAACTTTCATTTTCTTAGATTAACTTCCAAAGCACACATTACACAGTTAATTATGACCTCAACACCCCAATTGTACACTTTCTCAAGAACTGTGTGTGTATTCAAAGTATACTTCTATTAGAAAAATGTAACACTGTGCTTTAGTAGTTAATGGAAACCCTAGGATCTCTTAAACTGCTCATGATTAGCTTCACATCTGGAAAATTACTCTTTAACATGAATGGGGTCATTTCTATCCTTTTATAAAAGTACCTCTTTAGACCTTTTTGAAACTTTTTAATTTATTATGCTTCTTCATGTCATCCTCACAGAAAAAAGTAAGCTCTCTGTATGAGGAAAAATGAAAAGACATTATATCTTTGTTCAGGTTTTGCGGAGGCAACTCACATTTCTTGCTCATGGATTGGATATTCAATCTGTATTTGTCGGAGATCAGCTAGGCTTGGGTTCAGGGTTGCTCCATGTATCTCTCATTTTGAAATTGAGGTGTTAAGGAATAGCTGTCACTGAGGCCTGCTCTTTTCCAAGTTGATAGCAGGAAGGCAAGAGGGGCAAATGGAAATATGTGATACCTTTCAAACTCTCTGCTTGACATTGTGCTATTTCATATCTGCCATATTAGTTTGGTCAAAGGAAGTCATGTGGGCAACACTAAAGTTAATGGGGGATAGAGATGTATATTTTTGCTCTAGTGGGAGGTCTCAATAAGTTTTTGACCTATCATTACATTATTGGAAGAAAATGGAATAGCAGTGAACAGAATCCATTCAATCATTCTAGCTAACACCACATATAATGATGGACTCTAGATGGATTAACAAGTCCTAAATGAGGTGATATTTGGTTGTGGAAAGAATAAAATAAAATAAAAATTAAAAAAGAGACTACTTAGAAATGTATTAACATTAAATATCAGTATTCTTCCTAAATATAAAAGGCAAAAATATAATCCTGATAAAAGAATATATACAAAACTTTCTAGGATAATAGGAAGAACTTCTTAAACAAAAATGTAAAAGTACAAACCAAAAGAAAGAAAATTAATAAATCAGATTACATCAAGAGATTTCAATGACAGGCATTATGTACAAGGTTAATAAACATATAATAGATTTGAGGGAAGTTATTTGTAACATCTAAAATCAATTAGGAATCAACACCTGGAATAAGGAAAACTCTTTGGAAAAGATCAATTCCAATACAAATATGTGTGAAAGATATGACAAGGCATTTTCAAAAGATCATTGACAAAAAGCTCTCTAGTACACATAAAGAGAAGTTATAGAATCATTAATAATCATAAATATGAAAATTAAAACATGAATAAGATGCCACAGTAGAGCCATTAGTTTGGCTAACATTCGAGCATTAAATAATAACTAATAATGCAACAGTGCAATAGGAACTTTCATGCACATCTAATACAATGTAGATTGTTGTGGATGTTTAGAAAAATAATCTAGTACTAGTAAGTCAGTTTATATACACACATACCTTATATACAGCAATTGTGTTTTTGTTTTTACTGGGTATATAATCCAAAGCTTTTCTCACATAAAGTCCTTAGGAAACTTTTGAAAATTTGTTTTTCCATAAATATTGTATTTATTCTTTCAGAAAGGACTAAGGTCAAGGGTTAAGGTGAGGTAGGTAAGGCAGCTCAGGTGCAAAATTTAATGAGGCACCCACTCTCATCGTCATGTTGAACATGAGTACAGGATACTGCAAGTACCCTGAGAGCGTGTATTTATTGTGCCCTAGCTGCCTCACCCTAATCTCAGCTCAGGTGGAAACTGGAGTCTCTCATTTGGAGTAGGTGGATGACATGAACTAAATACACAGGATGGAGAATTACACATCATTTAGAAGCAATGGAATATATGAGTGTTTGTGTGTGTATAGCTGTAGGAGCAAGCTTATGTTGTTTAATTAAAAAACAAGAAACATCACTGTGTGCTGTTCATCATTTAGAAAATGAATACATCAAATAGTATTTTATTTAAGCAGGAGAAAGTATTAATCAAACCAAAATAAATATATCTGGATGGACACACTTAGAAGAAAGTTAAAACTAATAGCATAGCCTCTTTAAAAATGTTCATAAAGCAATGTCCTTAAAATATATATATATATATATATATATATATATATATATAGTA